>NC_056727.1:810659504-810944504 GCF_019279795.1 Protopterus annectens
GGAAAGTCTGAATGAGGAAGTCAATGCAAGAGTCAAATATGCTGCAACTAACTGGCCAAAGTGTTAGTATAAGGGCACTGACTGGTAAGAAAATGCCAAAGTAGCTGAAAACAAGGTTTACAAAATAGTGGTGCCTCCAGTGCATCTGTATGGCACAGAGACTTGGGCAGTAAAGGCAGAGCAGCTGAAGAAGCTTTAGGTGATAAAGCTGAAGCACCTGAGATGGCATTCGGATGCACATTGTGTGATGGATGAAGAAATAATGACATCAGAGAAGAAGCCAAAGGAACCCCAGTTGCAGAGAAGGTCAAGAAGAACAGCTTACAGTAGTTTGTTATATGTCCAGGGAAGCAAAAGATGACTTGGTAAAGAGAATTAAGGAGGGACAGAATGTAGACAAATGAGGAGACTAGGACTTCCAGCCAAGAGATGGATGGATTGCATGAGAGAAGATCTTCAACAGTCAAGCGTGATTGTTGAAGATGGTAGGAAAGTGGCTCTGAATCAAGAGAGGTGGTGACAGTTAATGCAACATTCCGACCTCGTGTAAAAATGTGTCAAAGAAGGATGAGGGTGATCATCATCCACCTAGGCTGAATAGCGTGGCTTGTTTACCACTGTGTTTGTCAGTGCCACAACCCATTTCTCTTTGCCTGTGCCTCATTATTTTTCATATTATTGGTTAAACATCTCTTACTGTTGCTGTGGTTCATTTCCATTGCAAGCCAATACTGCTGACTGACATTTTTCCATGTACAGAGCTTGATGTGTAATTGTACCTCTGCTGAACTACATGCACTTTAGGATTGGCTTGCCAGTGGGGTAGCTTTGTAATGACAATAGAAGATACTGCACACCTTCCTTTTTCTGTCCAAGAACATAATGCTTGTGCATGGCTGCAGCAGAGGTGCAGGACTGCAGTATGTGTTGCTCTTGTTCACCCCAGGGATGTCTTTGATTTTGGGTAGTAGCGGCATTCTTTGACTAATGATACATCCGCATACCATAGGCAGATGCTGGCCACTGTAACATGTATAAGACCCAGCCCTGGTACGCTGTTTATTGTAAATCATGTTTAAGCTTTTTATGTGTAATTCCCTCACTGTGCAAACAATGTTTATGAAACTCTGCATATTTGTTTTTCTTGATTTAAATGTCAAGCAGCAAAAATCTGAATGTGTGCTAAAATGTGTGCATAGAAGTCCTGCATACATCTTGCTGGGACCACCTAGTGGTTTAGATATTTATTTCTGTTTTTTACTGAGAAAGTATGGCTGGGCATGAAGTCCTTTTTCCATGAATACACAAAGAAAAAAAAGCAGCTCACGTAAGCCTAACAATTCAAAGCTGGACAAATACATTAATGCATGATTCAGACTTAGGATAATGTAGTAAAATAATATACATGCACAGTAGTAAATATCTGCTGATCTGCAGTCAATTTGAAATACTTATATACTTTTTTCATATTTATAGTTGAAACTGACCATATTTTACTTCATTATATATTTTTTTCTTTTTTTATCATACCATCTAGGAGGATAGTACATATCTCAGAAATGTATATGCTTATAGCAGAAATATTGAGATAAATATAGAAGGTAAAGTAGTAATCAGTATAATTATAGATATAGTGCTTCTCATGTGTTTATCATGTCAGCATTAGGTGTGTTTTAGATTTCTTAGCAGTGTTAATGTGATTGATTCTAAACTTATTTCTATGGAGAGAGAACATTATTATTGGGGAAATAATTGGAGATTACAAGTAAAGCAGCTGTGACTCTTCAGATAATTTATGTGCATGTATCCTGTGTAAACAGACAACATCATTTTTCAAAAAAGGACCACAGGAACATATATGGGCAGAGAAACAAGGAAGTATTTTTTTTTCACAAAAGCAGTGACTAATGACTTTAAAAGACATTGATACAAGGTAGCGGGAAGTAATCAGTGATGGCATTCAAGAGGTGATAGGTCAGATGTTCGTTCTTTTAAGGGGTCAAAAGGAAGTAAGTAGTTGTTTAAGTAAGACCTAATTCTTATTCAGCAGACTGGAAATGAGCAGGCAGGAACAGGTAAAATAGGTGGGAATAGGCAGGAAATGGGTAGGATAGGTGGGAATAGGCAGGAAATTAGTAGAATAGGTTGGAGTAGTCAGGGAATGGATAGAAAAGGTCAGAATAGTGTGGAAATGGGTAGAATAGGTTGGAATTAGCAGATAATTTATAGAGTGCAACCGGTAGGAATAGGCAGGAAATGGTAAAAAATGTAGGAGTAGGCATATAATCGGTAAAATAAGTCGAAAAAGATGCTGTCCGGTTCGATTCTCAGCTAGAGCGTCTTCTGCGTGGAGACATGCGTGAATGGGCGTACCTTCATTGAAGGTTGTGCATCAGGCCTGGCAAGCCGGTACATAAAAATCAACTGCCAATCATTAGCGGACCGGAGTTCCGCTGTGGCGACCCCTAACCGGGAAAAGCCAAAAGACACAAACAAACAAGGCAGGAAATGGTTAGAATATATAGGACTTGGATGGAAGTAGATACAATAAGTAGGAATAGGCAGGAAATGAGCAGAATAGGTGGGAATTGGCAGGAAAAAGGCACAGTAGCTGGATCAAACTGTACTTACCTGCTGTCATATTTTATGTTTCTTTAAATGTCATTGCCAGAGATGTGGAGTGTTTACTGTACATTGGCCACTGTGTTGCTTGGTACAAGGTTGACTATTCCCTGCAGTGGGCATAGGTAGAGAGCTTTATTTTATATTGTGTAGTGTGGTGTTATGAAATGTCACCTTCATTCATAAGCTGCACTATTGATCAGGGAAAACACTTATTTGGTTTTGATGTTGTGTTGTAGAGGATGGTGCCAGTCACCCTTATCAGGCACCCATGCTTCCTCCATGTAGTTGTGGGACATCTCCCACATGCAGAATACAGTTTATTCTGTCAGTTGGTGCAGAGATTAAGGTTGTAAACTTTAGTTCCTGTAGTAAAGGATTTGATTCCCTCAGCCTACTGTGTGAGCATTAGCAAGTCACTTAACCAGACATTGCTTCTGAGTCACCCCCAAAAAAGGGACTATATTTCCAGCTGGACTACCTGGTTAACAAATCAGTATTATTACTATGGTTCTGCTGTTTAGCTTAAAGCTTTTCTTGAGTTCCTTTCCATTACTCAGGCAGTTATTTACATGCCTAAAAGATGTATTGCCAAATACCAGTTGCCTCATCTGTGCAGCAATAACAAATTGTAACAACTTCTGGGAGCATCACAGCTAATCTAGTCAGGGTTAAAAACTACTGGTGTGGTATCTTCTACACATGTATTGCCTCTATATTATAATAAATGCTGACTACCAAAATGCCTCTATAACTAAAACTGTGTCCTCTTCCTATAAGGAGAGGCACAATGTTTTTCCTGGGATTTCCAAATGCTTCAGTTTTAATGGATGTACAAAAGTAAAATACCTTTGTTAACTCAGGTATAAGGTCTTTCACTTAATCCCCCCCAACATATACACATTCATTCATTCATTCATTCATGCAACTTAAGAAATTGAAGTTTATCATATCAAGTCTCCATACAAGATAATAAAGTGTTGCATCTCTAGGTACTTGCAAAAGTTCCTGTATGGAATCTTGAAGCTTTTTCACTGATCTAAGCCCATCAGTCCCAAGTATTTGTCTCCCTCCTTTCTGTCACCTTCACACAAACATCATTTATTCATATTAAACCGCAGTGCAGAATTTGTAGATTCTTGTGCATATGCAATCGGGGAGAAAATGTACAGAAGGGCTAGTAACCAACTTATTTTTTATTTTATTATTTCTCAGACTATATAAGTGCTAAGCAAAGGGTCAATGCCCTGCACATCTGTGTAACCCTTGCCCCTTCTTCTGTACCAAGTAAAGTGTGTCTATCGGCAGGTCTATGTCTTTTGATGACATTCTGTAAATGGACATTATCCATTGTCAAAGGAAAAAAAACTTCAAAGACCAATTCACGTTAGGTTCAAGCAAGGCACCCTTTATTACTTGCAGCAAGGAGACAAAGCATGTATGCACAAGGTTTGTCTAAATGATTAACGACTAGTAGGTTATACTTATACAGTTCTCTTCCTGTCACATAGAACATGTTACATTCTATTGCTGACGTAGTTACACACAGCTTTTTGTATGTTCTACAGAAAATATTGTTAGACTTATTGCTGACCAAGTTAAAATATCTGTAATTCTGCAAAACATTTTGAGAAACAAACCTGGCCTTGGGTTTATGTCAGTCCATTTCAGCATTTCAATTCTTCTATTGTACTGTTCTAATACATGTGTTACATTTTACCTAGACTCAAGGTACATTTCTAGTTTTAGTACAAGTAATGCTGACTATGGTTTAAACTTTCAAGCATCTATTGTTTTCTTTATCAATAGCTTCTAACAGCTGCATGTTTTCTCATGGCATAAGCAGAAATCAATATCCCTTTGTTAATTTTCATGACATTAGCAGAAATGAATTACTTCTTGTTATTTGCTGACATTAGCAGAAAATCGAATGCCTCTTGTTAAGTTTCTAATGGCTGTGCAGATTCATGCAGTGTGAACAGAATAAATGTATTAAACCTTTTAAATCTCAAATGCACATGCATATTACTATTACATATTTTTCCAACATTTCCCCCCTTTTAATACTTTTATTCTACTTTCAAGATAAGCATAAACAGTTTTTCTTCCCCTAACCTCTTCCTACTCAGGATTTGCAGTTAAGAGAGTCATTCAGTTTAAACTTATGAAAACATTTTCAGTTTTTCAGCAATTCTTCAAGTTCAGCACCCTGGTATAAGGTTTCTGAAACTGACATGTCTATAAAGTCTTTAATCAGTCTTTTCATGCAGGGGATGCAGCAGCACACACATATCACCAGTAGGATCATTCCTACACAGATGGCAATCAGGATGTTCATCAGGATACTGCCCCACCCCCCAAACAATCTCTGGAAAAAGTCTGTCAATGGATTTGGTCCTGGTTTGGTCATGGCTGACACCTGCTGAATTACCTCAAGATGATTGTCTATCTCGTGTTTATGGTCAGAAATATATGAACAGCACTCCTCCTGGATTAAAGCGCACGTACCTCCTCTCGCCGCTAGGGTGAAGACGAGAGCCATGCGGTTTTGAAGCACTACAGTTCTCATGGCAGTCAGTTCATCAGTCACCAATTCTAGGGCAGAAAAGGTTGCATTGCTCATTATTTCGAGAAGTTTAGACAATTTTCTCAGTTCCCAGATTGATTTTGTTGCTCCATATGCTGGCAGTACACCTGCCCACGAGATAACAGTATCACTCAAGTCCATATGTGACAGTCCATTTTTCCCTAAGCCCACAGCATGATGGTTTTTCCAGCCCGCATTGATTTGCCCTACTGGATTGACAGGCTTCTTGATTTCTCGTCGAACATTCTGAATTTTCCCTTGAGGTAAAACAGCTGCGTGTCATATGGCTGGAACCAGGTACCCCAAATAACAACTGCCAGACCAATTCTCAGGTAACCACTTATATGCTTTCCTACCACATACAAAGTAACAATCTTCTACTTTGGTAGTAACTTTACTATGTCCTGGCTCTGGATGAAACATTTTTTTGTCTATTATAGACAGTTGTTTATAAAGGCCAGCATTATGTTTTACTTCATCAGTTGTCCTATGCATCAGTTCAACAAATGAATCATAGCTCGTGTTGCAATAGGATCCTGTGTTATCAGTTTTATTGCAGCATCTATAGGGAACAGTCACATTGCAATTGCTCCAACCCACCTGAACTGTATCATTTTTGTAAAAACACACAGTCCCCTTCTGTCTAACAGACAAGTGCAATGCTACTTTATCTTGTGATGTGACATCTGATGTATCATAGACTAAGTTTTCCCAGGTCTTTTTGGCTCCTAGAGGGACTGAAGTTAACAATAACCTCCCGTATGCTGTTGGCAAAGCTGTGCAAATCTAGCAATTTGAAACATTGAAGGTCTCAGCATACACATATTTGATTGACTGGTAAGTGTTGAAGTTTGGGTGCCACTCTGCGTACAACTCTGCACGCTTGTTCAGTCCAGTTTGTGTGGCTGAGAAAAGGAATGGCCACAACAAAAGAATTATTGTCACTAGTACAGTCAACAGGATGGTTATGCAATACTTCTGAGGAAACGGTTGTTCTGCATTCCTGTTTTCTCCGACTCTTCCGATTTGGATCTTACTGGATTCTGTCATCTTTATTTCAGACATGTGTTCTTACTTTCTGCCCTAATAGGACCTTCAGCACCGATGGTTTCTTCACTGGGGTTGAGACGGATCAGTCCTTATGATCTGACCCCACTTTGTTGCCAGACTTTGTGCTGAGGGCCCCGATGGAGAGGTAAGATTTTTGTCCAGTTCAAAGTTCTTAACAAGTTTGCAGTGCATCAGGTGGATCCACGAAGCTCGCTCTGCTATCTTGATTGCAGTGGGTGTCAAAAGAAGCACCTAGTAGGGACCTTCCCACCTTGGTGATGACTAATTCTTCTTCTTGATAACTTTTATCCACACCCAGTCCCAGGTGTCACTACTGCCACTTCTGATGTCTCGGTTTGCTTTCTATCTGAAACAGAATTTGACTGCAACAGATGTTTAGAATTCATGACTTTCTTCATATATTCAGCTAGTGTAAAATCAGCTTCCTGGTCTGATGACATGAGAAGTTTCCATTGGGGTGTATAGTAAGCCCTTCCAAATAACTTTTCAAAAGGAGTCAATCCTTTTGCTGTAGGGACAGTTCTCATGCTCAGCAGTGCCAGGGGTAAACAGTATATTCAATTTTTTCCTGTCTCAGCTATCAATTTTCTCAATTTGTTTTTTAATATACCATTATGCCTTTCAACTAGCCCTGCAGATTGTGGATGGTATGCACAATGATTTTTTAAAGAAATACCAAAATGCTTACTTAACTGCTGTATGGTTTGATTTACAAAGTGTGTACCATTGTTACTGTAGATCCTTTCCGGAATGCCGAATCTAGGGATGATTTCTTTGACAAGTACTTTTGCCACCATGGCTGCATCTGGATTTTTGGTTGGAAAGGCTTCCACCCATCTGGAAAACATATCTACAATGACAAGACAATACTTCTTATTTTCACATTTGTTCAATTCTATGAAATCCATACAGATAGTGTGAAATGGATATGGTGGTGTAGGGAAACTCCCTTGCTTGGGCTTTAACGCCCCTTGCGCATGATGTTTGTTACAAATCTGACACGTCAAACAAAATTTTTTAGAGTAGTTTGTAAATCCGTACGTTGTGAACACCTGGTTCACCAGCTGTACCATCCCCCCCTGTTGAGACATGGCACTGCCCATGGCTCAACAAAGCTGCATATCTAAACAAATTAGATGGTATTATCGGTTTCCCTTCTCTAGAGATGTACAGCCCCTTTTCAAGAATTACTCCTCATTTTACCCATCGTTGTTTTTCAGCTTGGGTAGTGAGTGTCTGCATTGTTTTTAACATTTCTAAGTCTAAAATCTCAGAGGGTTGTAGTTCCTCATTTAAAAGAAATACTTCCGTAGCTGCTTGTTTTGCAGCTGTATCAGCTCTCGCATTACCTTTTGAAATCCTATCTTGTTGCTTGGTGTGAGCTGTGCATTTACAAATGGCTACTTTCTGAGGTAACTGAGTAGATTCTAAAAGATCTAAAATAAACTGTCCATGATTGATAGGTTTGCCAGTAGATGTTATCATTCCCCGGTTTTTCCACTGTTGTGCAAAAACATATACAGTAGAAAAAGCATACTGGCTGTCAGTAAAAATTTTTACACATTTACCCTTTGCTAAGGTACATGCCCGTGTCAAGGCAATCAATTCTGCTGCCTGTGCAGATAAGTTGTGTGGTAAAGGTTTTGCTTCTATAATCTCAGTGTCAGAAACTACTGCATATCCTACTAGGTTCTGTCCTGCAGGACCCCTTTTGCACAAGCCATCCACGTAGTATGTCACCTCGGCATCATCCAAGGGGACATATGTGAGATCTTTTCTAGGTAGTGTCTTTTGCTCAATTACCTGCAGGCAGCAGTGCGGTGTGTCGTCTGCAAGGATTGGGAGCAGAGTGGAAGGGTTTAAAGTCGTGCATCGCTCAATTGTCATGTGAGGTTGGCTCAACAATATAGGCATACAGGAAAGATGCCTAGCAGGGGAAAGATATGCCACCTTTTCCTGTAGTAAAATAATTGCGACTGCATGAGGTACTCTCAAAGTGAAAGGGTGGAATAAGACCACTGAGGCCGAAGCCTGTACTGCCATTGCAGCTGCAACTACTGCTTGTACACAGTGGGGTAAGGATCATGCCACTGGGTCTAGTTGTGATGAATAGTAAGCAATGGGGCATTGCTTATCCCCATGCTGCTGTGTTAATACTGACGTCATGCAACCCTGCTTACAATCTACAGTTTGGAAAAAATGTTTATGGTAGTTTGGTAATCCCAGAACTAATGAGGATGCTATTAACTGCTTCAGTTTGCAGAAAGCAGATTCTGCTTCTGGTGTCCATTGTAATAAATATTGTGCTGCCATTGGCTTCTTATATATAAGGTCAGTCAGAGGTGCAGATTCCAAAGTATAGTTTAGAATCCAGCTCTGGCAAAAATTAGTTGTACCCAGGAAGGACATCATTTCCTTCTTGGTAGTGGGTTTTGGTGCTTGCAAAATTGCTACCTTTCTGTCCTCATCTAATGTTCTGCCTTCTTTGGATATTACATATCCCAGGTATTTAACTTGTTTTTTCCAAAGCTGCAGTTTACTTTTATTTACCTTATGTCCTTCAGTGGCTATCTAAAAATTGTAGAAGTGCTACGGTGTCCTCTCTACAATCCTGCTGGGTGGGGGCTGCCAGCAAGATGTCATCAACATAAAGGAAAATCTGGCTGCCTCTTGGTGGGGTGAATCCCTCCAAGTTGCTTGCCATTTCTTGTGAGAACATTGTTGGACTTTCACAATATCCCTGTGGTAGTCACGTATATGTATACCTTTTCCCCTGAAATGTGAATGCAAACCAATACTGGCTGTCAGGGTGTATCGGTATCGAAAAGAACGCATTGCTGATGTCTACCACAGAAAAATACTTCTGTTGAGGTTTTAAATCATTCAACAGGGTGTGTGGGTCTGGCACCGTAGGTGCTCTTGGTATTATTGCATCATTTACAGCTTGTAAATCTTGGGCCATACGCCATTCTCCATTTGCTTTTTTGACTGGAAACAAGGGTGTGTTACATGGTGAATCGGAAGATTCTACTAGTATCCCTCCTTTAAGTAAGGCTGCTATAATAGGCTTTATCCCTGCCTCTGCATCTTTTCTTAAGGGATACTGTCTTTGTTGTGGTCTGAATGCTGACTTTGCCGTGATAGTAACTGGTCCCGCTGTACGAATAAGTCCTACATCTGACTTTCCTGTTGACCAGAGAGTCTCTGGTATATTTTGTAAGGCATTTTCTTCCTCTTTTAACAGGAGTGTCAATCAGCTGCCCTCACCAGACTGTAAGTGCACATCTGGGTTGGTCTGAGTTATCCAATTCAACTTCTGTATTTGTATTCCCTGTTCTGACAGTTCTAGCTCCGTCTGTTTCTCCCATCTTGTGACTTTTTCTCCTAGGTCTGCCCATTCTATATTTCTGTTTTTTGTTAAGCTAACATGTGGTAATCGATTAGATTTATAAAGTGCAAAGAACTCCTGGGGCAATGAACAGCTGGCAACACTGTTCCCTTCTGTGTCCCAGTACAGGTTACGCAATATCAATCTGTTTGCATGATTCTTAAACAATTCTTGCTCATATTCCTTATCAGGTCCTGGTGTGTTACAATAATACAGAGTACAGTGCAACAGTTGTTGCTTATCATTGTCAAGGGAGGGGAACTTGCTGACGGCTACATTCATTAACTCTTTGATTACAGTCCCTGGACCAGTCGTAACCAAGTCCTGGCTGTACCAATAAAACATTTCACCCTCCGATTGCACTGCAAAGGTATCAATTTGTCGCTGTGCTTCCATACCCTGCATGGTTGGGACTACTGCTATACCAAATAGCTGCATGAGGTCTCTGCCCAAGAGGTTTACTGGGCATTTTGCAGAAACAACAATTTTGCTTTTTTGTGTCAATCCTGAAACTGGATCAGTTATTGCAATGTCACGGGAGAGTGTCTCCCGATACAGCTGTTCATTAGCTGCTTTGACCAGTATGTAATCAGGTGTCTCTGTGTTTTCTGGCAGTTTGGAGGGATGTATCAGGGTTCGTGATGCCCCTGAGTCACACAAGAATTTGACTTCCCCCCCCCTTCTACCAAGAGTGTAACTTCTGGTTTTGTGTCTGCTAAATAGAGCTCCAAGCTCAATAAAGCTAGGTCTAATATTTAATCTTCTTCATCGTCACTAACTTCCTGCACTTCCTCTACTCCCTCTATCACATTCTCATTTGTCCCTTCTTCGCTAGCCCCTTCTAGTGATTCCTGACTACCATATAGTCAGTCCTCACCCTCCTTGTCTTCCATTGTTGCCTTCTTATTTTTCTTGCAATCCCTTGCCAAATGTCCCTTTTTACCGCATTTAAAACATTCTCCCCTTTTCTTTCACTCTTCAAAGTCCTCTGATCGTTGATCAGATTGTTTGTTTCCCTGTGCATTTTTCTTTCCCTTTTTCCCAGACTGTACTACATAAACTTCTGCTCAATCTTCTACAGAAAATATTTGAGCTTTCTTTTTCTTTTTGCTATTAAAATGCCTTTTGGCATGCCTAGCATATTCAAGCAATGATTGTAACCTGCTTGTACGATGATCTACCATGTGTTTTATAATAAAACTGCTTATAGGTGCAATACTGCCCTTTAAAAATGCATTCTTTAACTGCTGTTCATATGGGAAATCTTGTGTTTGATCTTCAGGAACCTGCATTCCACAGTGGTTATTAAAACACTCTAATAGTATGGCATAATACCAGTCAATAGTTTCACCTTCTTGTTGGATGCATTGATTAATGCAAGTCCAGTCTGCCCTAGGTTTCCATTTTTCAGAGATGCGGTCTGTAAGACCTTTTACTCTGGTGTCTAATTCTGCGCTGCTATGTGGGAGGGGTCTTTGTGCAGCATCACGGGGATTCCAGTTCCCACTAATCATATACCAATCTGGCCCTACAATTTGTCTAACTACCTTTTCTACCTCTTCTCCATTTAAGTTATAACTCAGCCTCATTCCTTGTAAATCTTCAGAGAATTTTCTAAAATTAACCTGTGGATGGGGGATTCCCTCAGTGGCTTTCCAGATGTCTTCCAGAGTCCAAGGTCTATACACTAAAATAGTTGGGTCCTGATTGTCTTGACCTGCTTGAGGGTTGGGTACTTCTATAAGTGGGCATATTTCTTCTTCTTCACTTATAGATCGTGAATTCTTAACCATTTGCCATAACTCGATGCCTTCATTTGAGTTACCTGCCTTTGTTTGAGACTTGGTCTCGATGGGATCTCTAATATATGTTTTTATTTTCATAATGCCTCTTTCTTCAGTGACCACAGTATATCGTGGGGGTGGACTAACCTGTTCACTTGCTTCATATTCCGGTAAGGGAGGCGGAGGTGCTGATGCTATTACTAAGTTATTGTCCTCCTTGTCTAAAAACATTGCTTTTGAATTTTTGTTCTTTTGTTCCCTACGGTTTACTTTCTCAATCCACCTGTGTGCCTGAGGAATTCCTAATTTAAGTTGCTTTTTTACCCAACCTTTGGAATCAGTTTTGAATTGTTTGATAAGTTTGAGAAGCGAGGATTTTTCTAATTTCCCGTCGAATTCATACTTATTAACCCATTTTGAATAATATTTAATATTGTCGGTGCGCTGCGACTGCATGTATTTTGCGTCTTCTGTTAACGGCGGATTTTGGGGTCTTTTTGTGCAATTATTACCCATTTTGTTCTAACCTTTTATCGTTATGTAACTTTTCTTATTTTTTAATGTGGTACCATGGATTTTGTTATAGTCTCTTCAGAATGACTGCCTACTTATTCTGTTTCTCCTGATCTATGACAAGACAGTAATCTTTTTTGTCCCTGACTTGTAAGAAAAATACAGTCTGACAAAAACAATACACATCTAGTCCCTGATCTAAAACAGAAAACAGAAAAAAGTAGATTCACCTTACCTGAGCCCACGTGATTGATCACCAATTCACGGAGACCCGTCCTTCAGTCACAGATCAGAAAGTGGCTGGCCTCTTTTGAAAGACAATTCAGTCGGAGGACTTTTCAGATAAGAAGAACCGATTTGGTTTCTTCCCCGTACAGTTTCAACCACCTGGCCCGTCTGATCCGAGGTGAAGAGAGGGTTCCGGTCTGAAAGACCAATCTGTCAAAGGAAAAAAACTTCAAAGACCAATTCACGTTAGGTTCAAGCAAGGAACCCTTTATTACTTGCAGCAAGGAGACAAAGCATGTATGCACAAGGTTTGTCTAAATGATTACTTATACAGTCCTCTTCCTGTCACATAGAACATGTTACATTCTATTGCTGACGTAGTTAGACACAGATTTTTGTATATTCTACAGAAAATATTGTTAGACTTATTGCTGACCAAGTTAAAATATCTGTCATTCTGCAAAACATTTTGAGAAAAACAACCTGGCCTTGGGTTTATGTCAGTCCATTTCAGCATTTCAGTTCTTCTATTGTACTGTTCTAATACATGTGTTACATTTTACCTAGATTCAAGGTACATTTCTAGTTTTAGTACAAGTAATGCTGACTATGGTTTAAACTTTCAAACATCTATTGTTTTCTTTATCAATAGCTTCTAACAGCTGCATGTTTTCTCATGGCATAAGCAGAAATCAATATCTCTTTGTTAATTTTCATGACATTAGCAGAAATGAATTACTTCTTGTTATTTGCTGACATTAGCAGAAAATAGAATGCCTCTTGTTAAGTTTCTAATGGCTGTGCAGATTCATGCAGTGTGAACAGAATAAATGTATTAACCCTTTTAAATCTCAAATGCACATGCATATTACTATTACATATTTTTCTAACATCCATAAAACCCAAAAGAGTATCTTTGCAGATCAGACACATTTCCATTTGAGAATAGCCACCCAACTCAACGATACAAGCCCCGATGTGGTTTTGATACCAAACAGAGCATCTGAGTCCACATATAAAGTTCAGAAACAGTTTTCTTCAAATAAAGTTATTGTATTCAGTGTGGTAAGTGTGAACCCAATGATCTTGTCAAGTAAAGCAACTTGTGAAAAAGTGTCTTTCTTAATAAGAAATGTCACAGTATTAAAAGCAGAGCTTAAGACTTCCAGTGGACTACATGTTCTACAGATGCTTACAAGGGCCTCCCTAAAGTACAGCTGTTCTCACCTCCTAATAGGGTTTAACCAGCCTGACCTTCAGGTGTCTAACAATGTTGCCTACCATTTAAAGATGTATCATGACCACAGTCTCTCTAATGGTACATAACCTACTGCTAAGTCTTTACTTTTACCTGCATTCAGTGAATATAGACCAATGTCCTCAAATGAGATCAAAGTGTCCTAGTAGTCATCTACTAAATCCTCCAGTCAGATAAGAAGCCCATTAGACCTTCACAAACATGTTCACCCTATGGTATCTTCCTCCACTGTCAATGCCTCTGAAGACACTGCCAACTATGAAGCTTCCACTAGAGCATCAGTCAGGGACAGCCTTTGGTCAACTGGTGGCCTAGGCAAAATGGCTCCACAGCACACACCCCCACACAACCGGTGCCCCCATCCTGGTCTATCTACACCATCCAGATTACTACAAAAGCACCCCTGCTAGAGTGGCACCCTAGGCAGCCACCTAGATGGCCTATGCCTAAGGATGGCTATGGCATCAGTTACTAACACAAAAAGGTGATAACAGGAAGCCTTGCTTTGTACTTCTCATAATGTGAAGCCTTTCAAAGATATGCTGACCATTTTTGACCAGTGTAGTAGAAGCCTGTTAAAGATCCTGATGAAACTCTATCACTGGATGATGGAAATAATAATCTGCCAGAACCATGAAAAGATTGTGTCAGTGGTGCAACAGGTAGCTCTCTCACCTTTGATGCAGAGCACTGTGGGTTGTATTCCCATACCAAGTAGATGGATTCCTGACACTGCAGTGCAGTATAAGAGGGGGTGCATTCATGAGTGTGTTTTCCTTTGGAGGACATGCTAAAATGAAACCCTATCTACCTGAGTTGGTGTTAACTCAGGGCGATGTAAAAGATCCCATGGCACCAACTAAAAAATGCAGGGGAAGTAACCTGATATCCTGGCCAAATTTCCCCAGTAGTATAAACACCACCTCAGGTCTCCCAAAAAATAAGCTACTAACCTAGTGGGACTAACATGGTCAACAAAGGATAAATAAAATATATTCATATCTGAGCTAGCTGAATGCTAGTCTGAGCTCTCTCTTGTATTCACATATTAAAGAAACAGTACAGTTCTTCTAACACTCTCTTATATGTCTGCCCATCTTTGACAATGCTACACTGATTAGAATAAACTCCTCTGTTCAGAACATTTATTTATTTATTTGTTTGACATTTATTAATCAGGTTGGTCCTACTGAGCCAAAATCCATTTTCAGTGGACACCCAAGGAGCAAAGCTCCAGTACAATAAAATCAATTATGAATGCACATTTAAGATAAAAATAAACAGTAAGAGGCTGGTAACATAATGGAAACAAAGATGAGACATACATTGTTACATAGCATGGCAGATACAATTAAATAAAAAGGTGAAACATTACTTAAGACATGTTATATAGCGTGGAAGAAATACAAAATTGAAACATAGTTTGTAGAAGGGAATGAAACATAAATTGTAGTACAGGTTGATATATCACATATTTGTAAAATAGTGGAAACCAGGTGGTAAGACCTCTATTGCTGGAATAACGACAAATAAACCAAAGAAGTAAGCTCTAGCAATGGACAGAGCCAGGCATATGTAAGTTCCAAACTCCAGGCAAAAACTCACAGAATAAAACTGAAAATTAAAGTTCAAATATGAACAGACTGCAGGCACAAAAAATTCAACTGGATACAAAATCATATAAAACTCTTTTATTGTAGTCGACAGGAGGTCCTATTTGAACTTTAATTTTCACAGTTTTATTCTGTGAGTTTTTGCCTGGAGTTTGGAACTTACATATGCCTGGCTATGTCCGTTGCTAGAGCTTATATCACATATTTGGGTGAAGCAGAGATACCCCATAGTAGAGAATTCATGAGAGTTAAAGCTGTAAAAAAATTGTATTAGAAGTAAACTGTGTGTGTGGGGACAGTTTATGTAGTGTCCTGGCATGGGCAGATCCGTGAGTTAGATACTCTGTTTAGAGATCTTTTTTTAATTGACTTATGTGTGTCATGTTTCTTACATTGAAAGGGAGTTTGCTCCAGGCTTGAGCTACAGAGTATTTGTATAAAAGCTTGCCACTGGTTTTGTTGAGCTTGTAAATATCTAAGAGATGTTGGTCAGAGGTTCAGAGTGAATGATTTGGGATTTAGTAGGATACTAGAGAACAGTGGGAGGGGCAGGAAGTGGGTTGGTAGAGTATGGAGTGTGTTATGTGTAGCTGTGAAAGGAGTAGCTGTTGGGGGTATTCTAGCCACTGTAGGTTCTTTAGTACAAGGTAGTGGTGAGAGGTGTATGGTTAGTTTGGAGTAAATCTTGCAATTTTATTATGTTTGTTCAAACCTGGTAGTTAACGTGGGTTGTAAATTAATTAGGATAAGGGAGGCATACAGTAGGCTGAGTAGGAGGAATGCCTGAGCCAGAGAAAATTTAGAATCTAAAGTAAGGAATTTTTTGTTCCTATAAAGCAAACCCAATTTCTGATGTTTTTTTTAATACACTGTTGAAAGTGAAGGTTGAATTTTTATTGACTGTTAATTATGGTGCCAAGGAGCTTTGTGTGGGATTCTACTTTAATGAATGTGTTAATAAGTGATGAAATGGTAAAGGTGAATTCGTGGTGAGAGAGGAGTTTGCTTTTTTTTTTTTTTTTTTTCTTTTTTGGATTCAAGATGAGCTAGCTTTCCATAAGCCATCTTTCAACAGGAAGGAATGAGTTTTGGGTAATTGTGTGAAGTTGAGAGATATTGTCAGAGGAAAAGATAAGAGTAGAGTCATCTGCATATTGAATAAGAGATGAGTGGCTGCAGGATGTGCATAGGTTGTTAGTAAAAATGTTGAATAGTAGGGGTCCAAGAATGGAGCCCTGGGGTCTCCTGTTTGGATGGGTAGAAAGGGGGAACAGGAGGTGTGCCATCTGACAGATTGCAGCTTGTTGGTAAGGTAGCTGGAGAAGCATTCAAAAGTGGAAGAGGAGAGGATGAGATCAGAAAGTTCCGTTAGTGTGGGAAGAGAAGAGGGTGTAATAAAGTTTGTAGGGGGAGTGGTTTAGGAAGCTAAGTTGTAGGCGTGGTTAGGTAACAGGTAGTGGAAGTTGATTGGTTGTTTAGTGGTTGTAGGCAGGGTTGAGTCAAGATGGTTGGGAATTAATTGGGGTGGGGTAGGGTAACGGATTGAGCCCAAGCATAATGAGGGCAATTGGAGTGGGTTAGAACCATGGCTGCTGAGAAGCTCTGAAGAAAAAAACTATCTGTAAGCAGACTAATTATTTTTTTCATTTCCTTAGCTCTTAACTCTTTTTTTTGTTTCATATCATGTTTTCTAATTAAAGCCACACTAAAGTCAGTACTAGCTGTAAAAATAAATGTTGTACTCCCCATGACAGTAGTCCTTAAATAGAGTGTGAACTTTGACTTGCATCAATCAGTTAGGCAAAATTACTATCATAACTTTTGCAAGTAGCATTGTAGAGTCAGAAGCTGGATGGTTTAAAAAACCTTGCTTGCTCTTAGTAGGACATTTTCAGATGCTATTAAATTTGTAAGCCTTTAAGGCTACATTGTTTGTCTAAATATCACTGCTAAGAAACTATGTGACAAAGTGGGAATATTGTTGTTTAAACACTTGGGGAAGGGGGAAAAAGGCCAGATAAGTCCCTCCACGGGTGTGCACGCCACCACAACAATGGTGGATAAATAGCACTGTACAAAGAAATTGGCCTACACAAGACTAGCTTTTAGCAAGACTCATTGAGCTTCAAGACCATTATCACAGCGTGCCAAAAAGAACAGAAAACTTGTCAATTCATTTTATTTTCACTACTGCTACATCAATGCTTCTATGGTATCAGAGAGATAAAAGGCCTCCTTACTAAGTGAAGACTGATGCTTTTTAATATAGTAACTTGTGGTTATCCAAAGGCTTGTGGGAACCATTCTGGGTAATTTTACTAACCAAGATTCTTTAGGCATGTTCTTAGGTGATTTGTCTCCATGCAGGAGCACCATGCTTTAGTACATTTTAATCCTGACTAGCAACATCTCTCTCTCCCATTTTAAGTAAGCACCAAGCAGGTTATATATGCAGTAACATCTTATCTTAGATATCTGCTTACAGTGACTATTATTTGCAGTCTCCTGAAAATGATGCATAGCCTGAAGGTTTTGAAATACAGAGATGCAAAATATTATTTTTGGTGGACTTTTAACGTGTTCTTGCCTGTTGTTGGCAGTATACATGCCACTACTACTAGTTCTACAGTGTAATAAAATATGAAAATGAGAAGCACAGCCATTTTTGTGCCCCATTACTTGGCTGTCTCTTGCCAATTACCATAAACACTGCTCAAATCTGTTAGCATGCATACTATTTTCTTATTTTCTTTCATAATGATTAGAGGTTTGGATTTAATTTTAAACTTTTATTTCAATTTTTATAGCACAAACACTGATGGCCTCTTCCCAATTGTACAGATTTTCACAGAATGTCCAGATTTTTGCCTCATATTTTTGGTCCATTTTTCATAAAATTGCAGTTTTGTGGGAAATTAGTGGTGAATCATTAAATATTGAAGTTAGAAAATAATGACAGGCATTTGAGTTTCTGACTTCATACCTTCCAGGAAATTCATGCTAATGCAAAACCTATTTCAACTTTCTAAGTCTGTAAGAGCAGTATTCAAATACTGTCCCTAGTTTTTGGGCCTTTGTCCCACTTTTATTCATTGCTTTGTCCAGATTTTTTGCTCTAGGAGGTTGCCAGATATACATGGAAATCAGACTTAGCATGCGCAATAGTAATCTTATCTTACCTTGAAACTCATTCACAGAAAATACACTGAAACTTGCATTCATTGAAAATGTATCTGGCCAGTGGTAGCTTAAGTGTGCCTTGGGCCCCAGGCTGTTTTCAAACCATGGGCTCCCCAAAACACATTTTTAGGACCATGCATAAATAAATGTGCTGTTTGATTCATCTTCCTGATTATTTTAAATTGTATTTATTTTTTAATACAGCAAAAGTTTGTTAGAGTGTGTTTTAAATGTATAGTTTAACATGTTTTCCAGTAAGCCATGAAAGAAAATGTATAAATCAATAATGACAAAAGTACCAATTTCAGAACATTTCAAACATAAAAGGCTATGCAAACTCTTCTCATTATAGTCTACCAATGTCTGTTATGGCCATTTTATTATTGACTGAGCACACATCATGTGCCTGATTGTGAGAAAAATGGCCACAGTTAAGTATTCCAATTTGCTTAACATAAATGCACACTAGACTTGCAAAGATAGACTAATGACTGCTTAACTATCATTACTACAGGGTCAGTCATTTTTTTCCACAGGCATCCTCCAAACCAAGCAATTACAGTTGCATTGTTGACTGTATTCTTCTCACTTATCTGTATCAAAAATTAATAGTAATAATAATAATAATAATAATAATCATGACCAAAGCCATATATTTCATATTTGTTTCACATAAACACACAGTACCCAAAGTATTCCAAGTTAGTTAATACATACACCTGCAAACTAGTCCCATAAAACTAGACTAAAAATGACCAGATGATAAGACCATAAGGTGCTCTCATCCTCAGAGAGTCTCCCACCCCCACCAGCAGTTACAGCCACTTTGCTGACTGTGTACACCTCTTAGTGTTATGAAGAAATAAGCTGAATGAACTTTAATAGTAGCTTTGGATGAACTACATGAAATTATATAAAGATCACTAGCATTGCACCATAAGATCCAGCCATGTGTAGTACAGTTCAAACAGAAAAGTATTATGAGAGAATAAGAGATATTAACCACTTGATAACATAGGCTAAGTTACCATGCGCAATCTCTGCAGAGGAAAAACTCATATGAATAATTTCACATTAAAGAAACTACTACTAGTACAGATGTTACTGCTGGCAAACAACTTTGCATTCCAGTGTTTCATCTACAAATGCAGTGCCTGCTGACCCTGAGGGGTAAATTGTCTATGTTACTTAAAAAATAAATAAAACTTGTGTACTAGTGATATTGCCATAACATTTCCTGAACTAGATCAGCTATGCAATAGGGAATGGCTGGCAAACAATGACAGCAGATTAATAGTTACCAGGCATGCAGTTTTGAATACCATTAAGGAGCCTAGCACATATTCCCAATTACGCCAAAACACTGTCTGGTTAAGCAACATGTAAAATGTCACATATGAAGTAAATAAAAGTGAAATTTTACAAACCATGAGCCCTTGCCACAGGAAGCAGCTCATTTACAAGTCAGAGCTTGACTTCTCTGTGCTGTCAGAGTGATAGCTAAATGCTGAAATCTTTTACAGTCTGATCTTGTAGAGAAGACTGTATCTCAGTTATATGCTACAATGGCTACACAATGGATAGTGAATATCAGATAGTTCTGATCATCACTCCAAATAATGGAGACATTATGACTTGACAAATGTCAGTCCCTTTGCAATTGCTGGAGGCTGTATAGAAGGTACTGCGAAAATGTATTACTAAAATGCAACATGTTTAGACTATACTACACAATCCAGAGTTAAGGTAATGAAATAATTATTTTAGTGCTAACTAAAAATGTTGCAGCAGCTTTTGCTCAACAACACATAAGCCACACAAAAATCAGAAATATCACTGTATACAACATAATATTTTTTGGGATGGGTTACATGCTTGCTACATCCAATTTTTGACCTCCCTATGTCTTCTTAGTCATCAGGAATAGCTACCCCATTTAATATCACTCAGTACTGGTCTGACCTACTTGAAAGGCTAGTAATGCTGCATTTTTGCAGCATACACCTCAAGCATCAACAGAGCCAAATTGTGGAGAAATGGAACCCTATTTGGGGTAATAAGCCACAGTAGTGTAGCAAGGGTGGGGTGAAGGGGGCAACTGTCCCAGGTGCAAAGTGTGGGTGGGGGTGCAATCAGCTGATCCTAATCACTCTTTAATGTATACCAGCTTCTAAAAGCCAGTATTGCATTTGCAGCCAAACCTGAGCACTGTAACATTCTATGTTTAGTCTAAACTGTCGCAGCTGCTTGCTACAGTTTAAAACATCTCTCTCTCTCTTTTTTTTTAAAGCAAATCCAGAGCACTGTAGCACTCAGTGCAGAGTATAAACTATAGCAGCAACTGCTTACTACACTGTAGCAAGCAATTTGCTACAGTATAAAGAGAAACATTTTTTTTAAATAAAACTTGAGCACAGTAGCACTGTTTGCTACAGTTTAAAACATTTCTGTTCCTCCTTTTTCCCTTTCAAAAAGTAAAACAAAACTTTTTTTTTTTTTCTTTCTCTTTCGCCTGACCCTTCTTGTGTTCTGACTGTCCTTCTCAAACATTTTGGAAATATACAGTATATTTCAGAGCATTTGTAATAACTGTATTTGCTATAACTGTTTTAAGTATTTTTTCTGGCTTTTTGATTATTTACTGCTTAGCAACTGCATTTTAGCCTGTCTATACAGCTCTGCATTCTATTTAAACTGTTTTTGTGTTGATTAACTGTTTTGCACTTTTAAAAAGTTAGTTGTTGCTTAATTTTACCTGTAGGCTAACACACTCAAGTGCGCTAGCCGCTTAAAAGCATTTATAGCATTTACTGTCTGTTTTCTGCAAAAAAAACCTTGTTTTCCGCCTTACTGAACTAGAATAGTCCAGTCTTCAGAGTTTGCTGATCTCTGGGCTTTGTCTTGGTTCCTGTGCTATTCCATATCCTTATTTGGATAAAGGGAAGCGTCTTTGTTAACCAGTGGGAGTGGGGAGCACTGAGCGGCCTATTTGTCCCTAGAGGAGTGGTTCCAGCCAGAAACTTGTAGTCTATTGGCCATTTTGGTTCAATTCCTAGCTCTTTCAGCCCCCTGTAATAAAGCCTGCTTTAGCGCGCTTTTTCGCTTGTATTCAACTCAACACAGCTCCTCGTGGTGTCCTGCAGAGTTCTACAAGCAGCAGAGAGCAAAAGAGTGACTTTTTCCTGATTTAAGTATTTTTTTCTGGCTTTTTGATTATTTACTGCTTAGCGACTGCTTGTTCGCCTGTTCATACAGCTCTGCATTCTATTTAAACTGTTTTTTGTGTTGATTAACTGTTTTGCACTTTTAAAAAAGTTATTTGTTGCTTAATTTTACTTGTAGGCTAACACACTCAAGTGCGCTAGCCATTTAAAAGCATTTATAGCATTTACTGTCTGTTTTTCTTCTGTTTTCTGCAAAAAAAAAAAAAAAAAAAATCTTGTTTTCCTGCCTTACTGAACTAGAATAGTCCAGTCTTCAGAGTTTGCTGACCTCTGGGCTTTGTCTTGGTTCCTGTGCTATTCCATATCCTTATTTGGATAAAAGGAAGCGTCTTTGTTCACCAGTGGGAGTGGGGAGCACTGAGCGGCCTGTTTGTCCCTAGAGGAGTGGTTCCAGCCAGAAACTTGCAGTCTATTGGCCATTTTGGGTCAATTCCTAGCTCTTTTCAGCCCCCTGTAATAAAGCCCGCTTTAGCGAGCTTTTTCGCTTGTCTTCAACTCAGCACAGCTCCTCGTGGTGTCCTGCAGAGTTCTACAAGCAGCAGAGAGCAAAAGAGTGACTTTTTCCTGATTTAAGTATTTTTTCTGGCTTTTTGATTATTTACTGCTTAGCGACTGCATTTTCGCCTGTTTATACAGCTCAGCATTCTATTTAAACTGTTTTTGTGTTGATTAACTGTTTTGCACTTTTAAAAAAGTTATTTGTTGTTTAATTTTACCTGTAGGCTAACACACTCAAGTGCGCTAGCCGTTTAAAAGCATTTATAGCATTTACTGTCTGTTTTTCCTCTGTTTTCTGCAAAAAAGAAAAAAAACAAAAAAAAAAATCTTGTTTTCCCACCTTACTGAACTAGAATAGTCCAGTCTTCAGAGTTTGCTGATCTCTGGGCTTTGGCTTGGTTCCTGTGCTATTCCATATCCTTATTTGGATAAAGGGAAGCTTCTTTGTTCACCAGTGGGAGTGGGGAGCACTGAGCAGCCTATTTGTCCATAGAGCAGTGGTTCCAGCCAGAAACTTGTAGTCTATTGGCCATTTTGGGTCAATTCCTAGCTCTTTTCAACCCCCTGCTATAAAGCCCACTTTAGCGCGCTTTTGCGTGATTTAGCGCGGAGTTGCCCATAGAGCACCATCGGCACAAGGTTAAACTGTTTCTGGCTCCGTAAAGTCTGCTTTTCAATTTTTCCCTTAGAACTTCTCTACTTGCAATCTAAACAGTCTATTCTCTATCTCAAAAGCTCAGCACTTTCTCCTAAAGCATTTTTATATAGGTAAAGCTCAGCACTTGCTCCTAAAGCATTTTTATATAGGTAAAGTACTTGTATACTAAACAAAGTACTACATTAGCCTAGAATCCCCTTGAGTACCCATTTCCCTATAGGTCCCTTCTGACTCAGTTACACAGCAAACTTTATCACTTTTTCTAGCATGTCGAAGGGTCAGTTGCTAGCGTCCTCTCCTGTTCAGCTGGTAAACCTGGGCATCTTGAGGCAATGTTACAATTGCCTCATGTACACAGACAACCCACTCCTTCTCCCACAAAGCACAAATACATGTGAGAGATGCAACTATATAGCCAAACTGGAGGCTGAGCTCTCTCAACTCAGGACTGGCAAGACCAGACAGGAGGAGAAGGAAACCACGCACACCACAAACCCAGTTTCACATAGAACTATCACAACTGCAAAACAAACACATAAACACACAAAGACATACTCGGAGGCACTGATCAAAAATCTACCAAAACTACAGAGACCTCCAAAGCAGACACCCAAGCAACTGCCACCTCAAGACATAAGACATGCAACACATAGTTCTCAAAGTCAGTGTGCTAAACAGTCAATGCCCTTAAGGCCAAACACAATGCCAGACACACTTGTTATAGGTGACTCCATAGTCAGACACACTGACGTCCCACTCACCAGACTGAACAAGGAAAAGATCACAGTAAGCTGCCTGTCAGGCGCTAGAATCTGCCACATAACACAAGCACTCAGGTCACTCCACAGCAAGTACAAGTATGACTCAGTCATTGTCCATGCCGGTGTGAACAACCTGAGACGTACCTCCCTGGACTACATGAAAAGAGACATAGAGGAGCTCTCAGATTATGTAGCCCAGGCCGGTATGACCCTGACCCTGAGCAGTATCCTACCCTCACCAAGAATGATGCCACAATACAGAGACAAAATGATCAGCTTTAATAATTGGCTTAATTACTGGTGTCATTCTAAGGGGATCCAATGTCTGTCTGCCTGGGATGACATGCTTGACAAGCCACGCTGCTTTGCAAGGGATGGCTTGCACCTGTCACCCCTGGGCTGCCGGATATTGGCAAAGGCTCTTGCCACCCCCATAGTGCCTTTTAGGCAAGGCTCAAATGATAAACCTACTGCCCTAGAAAACAAAAATGGAGAAAAACTAAGGGTAATACTGCTCAATGCCAGAAGTCTAAACCTCAAGATGCATGCCCTCGAAGCCCTCCTCAGTATGGAGAACATTGATGTCTGTGCTGTGACTGAAACCTGGTTCAAGGCTCCTGAGAGCACCCCAGCACTATCAGGTTATACCTCATATCATGCGTTCCGGCCCCAAAATCCGGACCGAACCACAAAAGGAGGGGGAGTATCCATATTCATAAAGGATACCTACACCTCCAGGTTAGTGGCAACGCACGAAGCATCGGAGACCATCCAGGTGCAATTAACCATAGGTAAAACTGCCCTACAGTTTGTAACATGCTACAGACCACCTTCTCAAACTCAGGAAACCCACACAACCTTCCTGAAGACACTGGAGAGTATGAATGTCTTTCCAAACACCATCATATTGGGTGACTTCAACTACCCAAACATAGACTGGGAACATTAGTCAAACCCCAACACCCTAGCCCAAAGGTTCCTTGAGTTCATAAACTCAAATGCTATGGAACAACTAGTCACCATTCCCACAAGAGGAGAAAATATACTAGACCTGATCATCACAAACATGGGGACAAAATGCTCCACACCGGAAGTATATCCCTCATTGGTGAGATCAGACCATAAATTAATCTCACTGGAGATCCACATCCCGCCCCCACCCCCAGCAAAAAAGACCTCAGTGAAGAACTTCTCAAAAGCAAACTTCACACTTCTTAAGACTGGAGTGGTATCCTTCAAGGCCCCCGAGCCAGTGGAAACCACAACCCATGCTGCTGAAACCCTTACAAATGCCTTCTACGAGCACCTCCAGGAATGTATGGGTCAAGCAATCCCTAATAAAATCAAGACCCTTTCCACCAAAGGCAGGCGCCCGGTCTGATGGACTCCAGCCATAAACAAACTCTACAACAAGAGGAGAAAGCTACTACATGACAGAGCAAAATCCCTAAAAGGGAAGGCATCTCTGATCAATACTAGCAAAAAACTACGATCACTCATAAAATCATCCAAGGCCAACTTTGAGAGAAAAATCGCTAATGACACAAAAGACAATCATAAAGCCTTCTTTGCTATGTTAGAAACCTGGGTGGAAACTCCCAGATATGCTCAGAATTAGTCCAAAATGATAAAAAATCACTGAACCCACAGACATTGCCAACATACTGGCAGACAGGTTCAGTGCAAATTTCTCCCTCCCTCCCCCAAAAGGAGAAATATCTATCCCACCAGAGTCTAGCCTCCCAAACATCTCAGATGCCCAGGTGAGAGCTGCTCTCTCTAAAGCAAAAACACAGCATCAATGGGACCGGACGGTGTCCCTGGCTGTGTGCTACACGAACTCAATGAGGAACTAAACCCACACATAAGGCTGCTGTTTAATCTTAGCCTTACTACAGGATACGCACCCAAAGAATGGCGACGGCAACTGTGGTCCCACTCCACAAAGGCGGTGCTTCTACGGACCCTGGAAATTACCGCCCCATAAGCTTGACGAGCCTTGTCTGCAAAGCTATGGAGAGGATCATAATGGAACTCATAAGTAAAGACATTGGGGACCTACAGACACTGGATCCTACCCAATTTGGCTTTGTCAAGGGCAGATCCTGCCTCTTGAACTTGGTCGACTTTTCAAAACAGTCACTAAGGCCATTGATGAGGGTAAGGCAGTTCACACAGCCTACCTTGACCTAGCAAAAGCGTCGACACAATACCCCACTCCGGCATCATAGAAAAGCTCACCAGCTTAGATGTAAACCCATATGTCACAAGATGGGTTGCAAACTGGCTCAAGGACAGAACACACAGGGTTAGAGTTGCTGGTGCCATGTCAGACTCTAAGCCGGTCACGAGCAGTGTCCCACAGGGCTCAGTCCTGGGCCCCTCTTGTTCGGCATTTATTTTTCTGAAGTGCAGGCAAACATAGGGGATTGTGGCTGACAAAATTTGCAGATGACTGCAAACTGGGCACCATAATTGACACTCCATCAGACACAGACATCCTCCAGAGAGGTCTCATAGAAATGGATAACTGGTGCCAGAGCCCTGGCCTTAAGCTAAATGCCAAAAAATGTATAGTCATACCCTTTGGGAAAAACAAGGTAACCCCTAATTACCACATAGGTGGTAATCCATTAAACACGGAAGAAGTTATCAGGGACCTGGGGACCCAAGTTGACAGTAACCTCTCTTTTGACACTCACATTGCCAAAGTGGTTAGGAAGACCTTCTACACTGCCCACCTGATCATGAAGGATTCACATCCAGATCAGGAGAGGTCATTGTACCCTGTACTCTTCACTTATCAGACCAATGATTGAGTACAACGCCCCATTCGGAATGTACCTTACCCGACACCTGCAGCAGTTGGAAAGACCCCAAAAGTTCCCCACCAAAAGGATAAAGGGCTCAAACATATGTCATACGATGCCTGACTGAAGAAACTCCAGCTCTATTCAGTCGCATACCGCCTGCTCAGAGGTGATCTGTGCCTGACATACAAGGCCATGTCCAACCCGGGATTAATGGACATGCTCCACCTCAAAAAATCCAAATCCACCAGAGCCACGAGAGCAAGAGACTTAAACCTCAACACGGATATAAATAGGACGTGCTGGAGGGACAGATTCATCACCCAGAGACTCCCTACACTATGGAACAGAATCCCAGTCCATGTGAGGCAGAGCCCCTCACTGACTCTGTTCAAGAGAAATCTTGACGAGTGGATGGGAGATCGTAGGTTTACCCCGGGAATCATCTCTGTATCACTGTTGGACAGAGGCACAGCAAACTAATGGGTATAGTATTCTCATCCTAAGGGGTGGTGAAAGCCACGCACACTCTGGCTAGGCTTATAAATGCCCTAGGGCAGATAGCCTAGTATGAACCTATGAACCTATGAACCTATTACTTTTTTGTTAGGGTAAATCCTGAGTGCTATAGTGCTCCATACAAGGAATAAAGTTTGTCTTTTAGTAAAATAATAAGAGAAAGGAAGGTCAAGGGCTGGCACAGAAAAAAAGGATTTCATTGCCGATGGGGGGTTAGGAGGGAGGGGGTGTTATGTATCTGGTCACCTGTTTGGTGTCCCAGTATAAGGAGCAGTCTTTTTTTGTTTGGCATATGGAAGTCCTTGTTTTTTATTTTTTTTTTTTGCTCTTCACTTGAAGAGCTGTGGGGGTGTCTGTCTCTCCCCAGTTGCCATAAACAGTGCCCAAACCTATCAGTGCACATATTATTTCCTTCTTACTTTTGCAATTATCACAGACATTTGAATTTTGTTTAAAACTTTTACTTCAGATTTTACAGACAAAACACTGACAGCCATTTCTAAACAAAACACTCTCACACTGAAAACAGACAGCATGAGAAACAGTAAACTTCTCTTTTTTTCTGAAACTCACATTTAGTGAAAAATGCATCGAGAAACACATTAAACTACAAGAGATGTGCTGGGATTCAAGCTGATTAGCATCCATGTGAAGGGTGCAGAAATTCAAAAGTCAAATGCGTAATGCATTTGCTAACAGCATCAGACAGCTCACTGGCCCAAATATATCTTTTCAAGAGTAGCCCAGGAGTACTGTCTGCTGATGTAAATATAAAGAGTTACACAGAAGTCAAAGGAAGGCTGAGGGAATTAAATTATGTACTGCAGGAAGCAACTCCTTAACAGCTCATAGCCTTACTCATCTGCATTAAATGCTAGACAAACTTTTGTAGCCCAGATACACTGTATTTCACACTTGCAAAAGCAAGCTAAATTAAAAATTAGTTCAAAGTTAAAATATTAACATTAAAACTCAGTGATTTACTAAAAAGGAAAAAAGAAGCAGCTGTTAAGGAGTCCTGGCAGTTGGTGTGAAGCATTAAGGCCCTTGCCTCCCATACATAAAGTACAGGGTTTGAGTCTGTATGACTCTGAGTCACTTAACAAGACATCACACACACACACATTCCATTCAGTAAAACAACTAGCTACTTGTGATTGTTTCAGCACTTAGTCAAAGATGTTACTATCAAATCTTCCACTCAGTACTTCATCCTGTTTCCAATCAGAAGAAATCAAACAATGTTCACTTGCTCAAGTTAATATATGCAGTTTAGGAACACACACCCAATACACTGTAGAAATCCAATAAAGGTAGAGACAAAATGAAAGAATGTAGTTTAATGTTAAAATCTAATTCCGATAACACTCAAAGAAAATTTCATTAACGCAGTGAAATATAATAGTTATGTTTTCATTCAACATTTCATCAGATGCAAAAATAATATAACTGCAAAGTACTATTTAAATATCGGATTTGAGAAAGTGGCTTGGAGAACGGGCCTATTAGTGTTTAGCATTAATAAACATTACAACCAATCACAACAGATAATAAAAATCATGAATATGTATGTAATGCATTTAAAAAGCTGTCATATTGATCATCACATATTAAACTATAAAAACTTTGATTGGTCATAAAATTATTCTTAAAAACAACTGATACTAAAAAATCATATGTATAAAATATATATGTTAAGACTAATAGATAGTGCATACATTTGTTTTGTTAAGTAATACTATTAAAAATACTGTTAAGAGGTAAAATACAAAATACGATACATAAATGCCTTCTAGTGGACAAAATAGTTGATTACAGTTTGGCAGCTCTTAGTTTTAATACAGGAAGAATAGAAAACGTATCATTTAGCCCAGGTTGTTTGGTGGCCTCTAACACTATTTGCCAGTAAAGCTCACGATATTCAAGTTTGGCTTCCCACATGCCCCCTCTAATTTCTTTTGGAACTACCTCCAATACAAAAAATACAAATAAAGCTTGTGGACATACTGTCTTATGATGAAAAAGGGCATTGTTTGTATTTGCCTTACTTATTTCCTACATATGCTCATAAATACGGGTTTTCAATTTTCTCTGTCTTGCCAATGTAAATTGAATTGCATATCTTGCATAAAGCAAGATATACTATTCCACTCGTATTACAGTTAGAGAAACACCTGCTCTTGAGATTTCTGTCTCTACTCTTTATTTCTACTGAAGGGAAGTTAATTATATGGGAGCACTGGGAGCATGCACCACATTTAAAAGTCCCTACCCTTGTAGGATTAAATTGTGACCTGAAAGTACTTCCAAATTCAAAAAGGTTTTTGAAATTCCTTTCTTTTCTGTATATAAATGTTAAGGAATTCTTGAAAAGAGGTTCTATAGCATATTGGGTGTGTGTTCCTAGTTTGTTTTCATTTGCAGTCATCTCCATATTGGTTTTTGGTTTTATATTCGAGATGTCTGAGGTTCCAAGGTTTGAGACCGAGGAGGAGTGTAGAGCAGGTGAAAGGGGCGAGTTACGAAAAATGATTGGACAGCTTTCCCAACTAGTAGAGCTTCTAACCCCTGCCTGCCGATCTATTGTTACATTGGTTTTGTGTGTTCCAGGGAACCAGGAAATGCTTCGTAGTCAACCAAGGCAAGGATTATCGAATGCTTTTATCATCTTACATCTTTCTTCTTCTACACAGTTTAACCAAGCTATGGTTAACTATTCAATTCGATTACCTAATATTCTATTAATACAGTAACAAGTAGCTGAACCGCAGGGAAACAAGTCTGCAGGAACCAGTTCTAATTCTAATTTTAATGGAAAACAAGGTGACTTACACAAAAAATAAATCTTTATTTAATTTTAATGACATTTTAAAGAAGAATTATGAATTTAATAACCAAACACACTCAAGCAAAATAGACACTAAAACCCTGACTTACAAGGAAAATTTGGATGTTACATTTTTTGTTGGACAAATATAAAAACATTGATTGTGACAATGTATATCTTAATGAGTGCTTAAAACACAAAATAGTCCCTAAGGGATTGAGAATTTGTAAGTACCCCAATAGGGTGCAGGAAGGTTCCGAATTTCATACTGAATTGATAAAAGCATTTGATAGATGTGGCTTGGAGATAATTAGGGCTATTATAGATGAAAATGACAGGGAAAAGGTGTTTTTGTTGAATGAAATGGAAAAAAACAATGACTGTATTTTAAATGATTTATTATTTACTGTTGAAAGTGAAAAAGTTAAATATCATGACATCTTTGATCATGTTGACAAGAAATGTATTAATAATGTCCGAAGAAAGGAAGGTAAACTAGAGAGAGATCTTAAGGAGTACCAGGATGGTACAGCCTATCCCAAACCTAGACCCTTTCAAAGATTTAAGGAATTTGAAAACAGGGGAGTTGATAACAGGTTTGTTTTGGAGGATGGTGAGCCAAGGGATAGACAGGACACCCATGTTAGGGGCATCCCTTTAGAACATCCTCCCCTTTGGAGATCAGACAGGATCAGGAACAAACAACAGGTTTATTACAATTACAACAATTACAGAGGGAATCCAGGGAGGAATGTTTGGAATTGATTAGTACATACTTAGAGCAGGAAATGAGTCAGACACCATTACATTCACCATCAGGAGAATTTGGCCAAGTACTTATGGAATCGATTATTGAAGACCCTGATGGCATTACGAACCATGATAGAATTTATATTTATAAAGGTTACAAAATTTACAACTACAGTGCTCTTCCTATTACTATTCAACATTTGAATTTATTTGTCAAAGGCTTTAAATTTGTTCCCTTAAGGAAGCTAGTATTCCTAGAGCTATAATTGATTTAAAACTTTTTATTAGAAAAAATAATTTAGCCTTATTTTTTGTAACCAACCTAATAACCCATCATTATTTACACCTTTGAGGAAAAAAAGTATTTTTAATCCGCCCCTACACCCCCAACTAAAACATTTTGAGACTATCATGGAAAGAGAAATTAGGAAGGAAATAAACAGGCATTGGGTATATCCCAATCTTTCCAAAGATGAAACAAGTCTCTTAGATGTACTTAAAATGGATCATTCCATAAGAATAATGCAACCGGATAAAGGGGGCGGAACTGTTTTGATGGGCAGTATTACATACGAGTCCAAAGTAAAGGAACAACTTAGTGACAATTGTAAATATTCAAGGGCCTCTATTAACAAAGTAAATATAGCTCATTCTAGAATTCATTTTATGTTGAATGATTTACTTTTGGAAGGCTCTATTAGTTTGGATATTTTTAACTTTTTACATAACAAAAATCCTAGAGTTTCCTCAGTGCTCAGTATTCCTAAGGTTCACAAGAACTCCTTAGATCTACCACTTCATTTAATAGTATCTTCGGAAGGCTCTATTACAGCTCCCTTAGCTAAATTTGTTGATGTTAAGTTAAAGGGTTTATCTTTGAGAGGACCAGCAGTACTCAAAGATTCTTGGGATTTTCTCAGACAGTTAAAACCTGATTTATATCAAGAAGGGATAATATTTATTACACTTGACATAGTGGACTTGTTTGGTAGTATCCTTCACGATATAGGTCTTCAATGGTTGGAGGAGGCAATGAATACATATGGTAATTTTTCCAATAATGATTTTACTAATTGCCTAATATTAATGGAGTTAATTTTAAAAAATAATTACATGTTTTATGAAGGTGAGTTTTATAAGCAAACAAAAGGTGTGGCAATGGGGGCCAAATGTGCCCCCACATATGCTAACTTATTTTGTGTTTATATCACGTTATTGAAAGATGAAAATAGTGAATGCTATTTCATCCACCCCAAAACATCTAAACTTGAAAATATTGAACATTCAGAACTGCAAATTTTTTCCCATGGAAAAAATGTGCTGCTCCGAAACACATACACACAACGTAAGCACATCAAACAAACAGCAACCACACACATACACTTAAATTCCTACATCTACTGCTACACTAAACTAAATATACACTACTATCTACCCACTTACCTTAACCCAAACCCTAACCTTAAGATCCGTCACTATCGCACACTCACCTAACCTGTGCCCTAACCCTAACTCACTTAAACCGCCCCAACACTAAAGTCTGTCTCTATCACACACACACCTAACCTGCACCCTAGCCCTAACTTACTTAACCTGCCCCTAAGCCTAACTTACAAACAATCGCACACTTACCTGAACCCAACCGGTAACTTTCCACTGCAGCGCTAAGAATAGCAAAGCCACAGAAACGGCCAACTGAATTCTTTCCCGAGGAAGAATTCGCTGTTCTGCAGCTTCGCTATTCTTAGCGTTCACTGAATAGTGTTTGGTATCAGAACATTTGAAGTTTTAATACTTCGATGTTCTGATATAGACCCATTATTTTGACTTGGTGGGAAAACACATATGTGCTGAACAGTGAATTTAATAACTGTTGGTCTCTTTATAAGCACTTTTTGGATGACATTGTTATCTTTTGGACAGAAAGTTTAGAAAGGTTTAAGGATTTCCTTATATATTTAAAAGGTACAACAGAATTTTTAGATTTTACTTACAGTTCTAATACACAGGAACTTATTTATTTAGATGTACACATTACAAAAGTTAATGCTAGGTTTACCTCTAGAGTACACAGAAAGAGTACCTTTTCAAATTCTTACCTACATTTTTCTAGCGGTCATCCTTTTTTTCAGAAAAAGAACCTTATAAAAGGGCAACTTATTAGGATTAGTCGTATGACTTCCAATGAAAATGACTTCCAAGTAGAATGTGATGCTGTGTGTGAAATGTTCAAGGAAAGAGGTTACCCTATTAGCCTAATTGAGCAAGTTACAACAGAGGTTATAGAGGGAAGAACAGATAGATTTGCCCCTATATTGGGAGTGGAAGCTCCGTTGGTCTCCCATCAAGGTATTTCTAAACAGATAGATACATCCAATGAATGGAATTATGCATATGTTTTAGATTTCAGTGGAGATGCTGGTATAATTAGAAACACTATCAGTAAAGAATGGGAGAAATTTAAGGAAATTTCTGACCTTGAACCTCTTTTCAAGAATTCCTTAACATTTATATACAGAAAAGAAAGGAATTTCAAAAACCTTTTTGAATTTGGAAGTACTTTCAGGTCACAATTTAATCCTACAAGGGTAGGGACTTTTAAATGTGGTGTATGCTCCCAGTGCTCCCTTATAATTAACTCCCCTTCAGTAGAAATAAAGAGTAGAGACAGAAATCTCAAGAGCAGGTGTTTCTCTAACTGTAATATGAGTGGAATAGTGTGTCTTGCTTTGTGCAAGATATGCAATTCATTTTACATTGGCAAGACAGAGAGAAAATTGAAAACCCATATTTATGAGCATATGTATGAAATAAGTAAGGCAAATACAAACAATGCCCTTTTTCATCATAAGACAGTATGTCCACAAGCTTTATTTGTATTTTTGTATTGGAGGTGGTTCCAAAAGAAATTAGAGGGGGCATGTGAGAAGCCAAACTTGAATATTGTGAGCTTTACTGGCAAATAGTGTTAGAGACCACCAAACAACCTGGGCTAAATGATATGTTTTCTATTCTTCCTGTAATAAAACTAAGAGCTGCCAAACTGTAATCAACTATTTTGTCCACTAGAAGGCATTTATGTATTGCATTTTGTATTTTACCTCTTTCTCAACAGTATTTTTAATAGTATTTGTTAATAGTATTACTTAACAATACAAATATATGCACAATCTATTAGTCTTAACATATATATTTTATACATATGATTTTCAGTATCAGTTGTTTTTAAGAATAATTTTATGACCAATCAAAGTTTTTATAGTTTAATATGTGATGATCAATGACAGCTTTTTAAATGCATTAGATTCAAACATACATATTCATGATTCTTATTATCTGTTGTGATTGGTTGTAATGTTTATTAATGCTAAACACTAATAGGCCCGTTCTCCAAGCCACTTTCTCAAATCCGATATTTTTATTTTTGCATCTGATGAAGTGTTGAACGAAAACGCAACTATTATATTTCACTGCATTAATGAAATTTTCTTTGAGTGTTATCGGAGTTGAATTTTAACATTAAACTACATTCCTTCATTTCGGCTCTACCTTTATTGGACTTCTACAGTGTATTGGGTGTATGTTCCTAGTTTGTTTTCATTCGCTGTCATCTCCATATTGGTTTTTAATATAAGCAATTTGCTGGATCTCTTGTTTGTCTGACTTTCAAATGAGTTGCACACTAAGTTCCCAGGAATCATTGGCTTAAAGCATTTGCCAATGAGATAGCCAAGACTGGAGCTAGCTATGTAAACAGGTGCAATAGTAACTACAAAGTAGACTTTTAAGCTGCAGAATTACTGTGGCCAAACATTTTTTTCAAACAGCTGTGTTGGTCTGTAACTAACAGACTTTTATCCTAATACTGAAGGGCAGTGGCCAGGCCCAGAGCCTGCACCCGACCCAAGGCAGCTGCCTAGGCCGCCTTGTGCTTCATCTGGCCCTGCGCAGTGGTGACAGCTGGGAGGTCTGGTAACTGGTACAGCCATTGTAAGAACACGTTTTTACTTACACAACACTTCATATCATCTAACTCCCCAGCCTCAAAATAGCTCTATGAAAGGCTGACACAACAGCGCTTAAATATGGCTTCTTCTACCAACTCAACCTTTAGCAGTACCATTTTCTTCATGATTGTGAAACAAGAGTTTGACACGAAGTAGAAGAGTAGGTTAGTTATAAGGTATTAGCAATGGATGTTATACAGTTTGCCTCAGACCTTTTAAGCTTATGATTTTATGCTTGTTCAATACACTGTTTATCACAGATTTCCCAACTACTGCTGGGAAGGTCTAATTCTTTATTCTAAACTTTCCCTGATTTGCAACAGTGCCTGAAGAAAGGGTGGATGCTATTATGTGTCTGCATTATGTAATAATGGGCCCTGCTTGTCTGTGTGGGAACTGTAACTCAAAGGTTAGATAAAGTTGATAAACAAATAATTTGAATTGTGCTTGATGATGGCTGAGAATGACACTCTTTCTTCATCAGATCCAATAATAACAAACATTTGTTTTACAGTTTCTGTATGTGTATCACTAATGAGTCTGCAGGTTCTTATGCAGCAAGTTGACTTAAACATTTTCAGGAAGGCTGTGTGTATTAACTTTGTGGGTTCTTGTGTCTACATTCTATGCAGTATATTTACAATGTTGTAAGAATCTTATTGTCATAAGCACTGCTATGTCTCTTCCTACAACATCTTAAATTCAGCACTTACTATATGACTGAATGCTTGCTATTCTGATTTATGGTCACAAATCCCTGTCACAGGATGCTGTTATGTATACATTACCTTTTCCTGTATGCATCAGTGTGCCATGCATGTTTTACTTTTTTTGGTTCAACCCAATTGTTTCATCATAGCTTTATTTATTTATTTAGTTAATGTTTGTTGACCAGATAAGTAGACTTGTGGAGGACCCTTTTTGGCCAGTGCTTGGACTATATGACAATAACAGAAGAAAACAAAGGATTTACAGCAACAAAGACAAAACACTGATTACAATGCAGAATAAACATGAGTGGATACATTAGGGACTGCTCAACTGAAGTGGCATGAATGCTGATCTCGCTCCACTCCCAGATTTTTGTTTGGATCATGGTTACATTTGCATTTGCTTTCCTCAGTAAGATGCTTCTTTCAGATGAGTTTTAATTTTAAAGCTTTTAAGATAAGATGCTAGTCATGTCCTTGTCGTTAGATTGAAAAGTAGAGTAACTGTAAAATTCTTATGGCAAAGTTTATTTTAACCTTTGTAATTTGCCAAGAAGCTTATTAAAGATGAGCTCGATAAATGCACCAAAAGTTCAGAACCAAAATAGAACACTTTATGTCTCTAACTGATATGAATATCAGAAGAATAAATGCCTCGTGTTTACTGAAAACCCAATATTCATATATTCTTCTGACTCTATCTGTATGAGATGCAGCTAAGTCTTGATCTGTAGGCACATTTGTCTCTGCTCCCAGCAGTAAACAGTCTCATACCAATACACCTGCCTAATGTAGTCAATAAATCATTATTAAGCTTCCCAGGTACCCAAATGCAAGACTTCAATCATACACAGAAACACTAATACTTACACCCTCAAATACTACTACTACAACGAATCACTATGACTGCAAACCCGAACTCCTAAGATCACATAGGCCTGCTGCTATCCCTAAAGCCCTGGTTATAAGTGACTCCACCATAGCATATACACCCAGACTGGAGAAAAAGAGAGTTACTAGGGCCATTAAAAGGACCGTCAGAACCCTTCACCATCCTAAATATGAGTATGACCTTGTTGTCGCCCATGTGATAATTAATGCCCTTAGATGGTCAACCCTAAGGAAGATGCAAAAACATATAGTTAATTTTATCATATATGTCTCAAAGGAGGGAAACTAATAGCAGTGAGAAGTATTTCCCTCTCCAGTAATGATACCTCAATTTAAAAACGAAATAATTGGTCAAAAAATGGACTTGTCAGCTGGTGTCATTCTAGGAAGATCCAGAATATGTGTGGAACTTGTTACTAAGACTTTAAATTCATTAGTCTTGTTACAACTGCTAATTTAATGACCATGAAATGTAGGTTGCTTTAAGATGTGTTCAGTAGCTACAACGCAGTTAGTAATGCCTCATGGTGAATATTGCTTAGCTAATGTATTTTGATGCAAAACCTGTTATATTTACTAATCTGTGATATGAACTTTGGACATTTCAGATGTGAGGTTGCAATGTACTCTTTTTGATGTTTTATACTGTATTGGACAGTAGCATTATTTTTCAGTAGTGTTTCCAAAACTGTAAACTAAGCACATTCATGCTGGTATCACCGCAGCCTACCTGTTTATTCTTTATAATGGATCTTTCTGTTGCAGGTGAAGTGTCATATTTGATTTTAAAGTAGAACATTAAGATTTCTTGTTCTACAAATGTCCCTTGTTGGGATATAGTATGTTCACCTTGCTTAAAGATGTGAGATCTTGTATTCTTTGGTCACAACCATTCTAAGTCAGACCTGACAAGTAAAAGTTTCATGTATGTTCACATTTATGTCCACATTCAAATGTTATGTCTCTTGATGTCACATTCTCTGTGAAGTACTTAGGGCCATAATTTGTATTAACTTTTAGACTCTAAACTAGGCACCATTGCCAGGTACAGACCAGTATTAGGGCAGGCCTAGAACACACCTGAAGTGGTGATAGTGGAGTGCAGTGCAGGTAGTATCAAGGGTGTTTGAGCATACTGCAAATGTCGTCACCTAAAGTACTCTGAATCTAATCATGCAGGACTTTATTGTGAACAAAAGGAGCAGACACAAGCAGGAGGAAATGGTGCAGAGGCAGCAATTTTCCAGTGATGTTGATAAGTTGTGGGACTTTTGCCACATTTCTTTGATTTTCAGGAGAATGTTCTGCTGCTTTCTCTTTCTGCAGTATAACCACAGTTCTTTGTCTTTATTCAGTAACACCATTGTTTTACAAACCTGCTAGGTACAGACTGCCCAGATCATGATGAGGATAGGGATATGGATATAGATAGCACTCCAAAGAAAAGGAGGCGATACATAATTTTTTGGTTAAGCTGGGCAAGTGCCTTTGACTGGCTTTCTGTGAGTAGGCATGGAGTAAAATATGCTTTCTGCAAGACCTGTGGCATTGACTTCACAACCCATCATGGTGGACGACATGATCTACAGTGACATGCCAATAGTGAGAAAAACAGACAGAATTGCAAGAATGCAGCTGGAAGGAAAATGGCAGACTACTTTGGACCTCAGGGTTTAGCAAGTGCAAAGATTGATGCGGCAGAGGATGGTTTTGTGTCCCTCCTTGCTAAACACAACTTATCATTTGCAGTAGGAGAAGATCAATATGTTCTTAGGAAAATGACATGTGGAGCAGCAAAGGCAACATGCATTGAACGGGATGTTCTGGGGCCTCATTACTAGAATGAAGCTGCTGCCAATTGCCAGAAATCCCCATATTGTGTGTATATGGACCATAGCACAAACATGGGCAATGACAAACTTTTGGTGATCCTTTTCAGTTACCTTGATGAAAAGGCAGGCAAAAATGTCATAAAGTTTCTTCATATGCCAGAATGTGTGTCAGGAACCAGACAAACATTGATGCTTTAATGTCCACTCTGACAAAATTTAACATTCCAGTCTCCAACATTGTGGGCTTTTCTTTAGACAGTGCTTCCTGAATAATTGGAAAACACAATTCTGTGCTCTCTAGATTAATGGAGGTGGAGCCCACCATTATTAGCATGGGGTGTCTGTGCCACTTGGCAGATCTATGTAGCAAGGCTGGTGAAAGCACACTACATTCACCAGTTGAAGAACTTATATCAGATCAGTACCGTCATTTTAGTTCCAGTGCACAAAGACAACAAAAACTGCAAGAATTTGCTTTGATCACAGACGCTGACATCTCAAGGTAATTAGACATGTACCTACTAGGTGGCTGAGTTCTGGGAAGGTGATTAGCAGAACCCTGGATATGTGGCCAGCCCTAAATTCATATTTTTTGTCTGCAGAACCACAGTCTGCTAAAATTAACTTAATTTCTAACCACCTGCAGAGTCATGAACTGCATATGTGTTTTATGTTTCTCAATGGAGTTCAACATCCAGCTTCAGAGCTGAGAAAGTTGGCTATAGACATTGGATGCCACTGTTCATAAGCTGCTGCAGCATTATGCTGGCAGACTCCTGAGGCCTGCAGCTGCTGACCGACTTCTTAAACACTAATGTTTTGGTGTTGACTGACAGTAGCTCTATTCTGCCAAACAGCGAGCTGCATATTGGCTGTGAAGTCAAACAGTACATGTATAGCCATGAGGAGGATATTGCTGGCACAGTTATAGAATTTAACTTTCACAAAAAAAGTTACAGCTGTTTATGCTGCAGTGCTACAGAAAATGTATAAAGCATTTCCCATGCAAGACCATTTAATGAAAGATGCTGCATTCCTCATTAATCCTGCCAAAAATTGGACATATCTTCAGGACTTGTCAAGCATGTTAGTTTCCATCTGGGTGTCTGTGGGAATGATGCTGAGGCTGAACAATTAATTGATGAGTTTACCAGCATCAGACTGAGGACACAGAGAACCTCACAGGTCCAGTAGATGGGCCCCACTGCTGTGTGTCCAAGTACTCGGCAAACCTCCTAAGGGACCTTTGTGGTGATGGGAAACTGCCACTTTTCAAACAGTTGATGACTCTGCTTTGCATGGCAAATTCAAACACAGAAGCTGAAAGAGCTTTTAGCTTGGTAAGAAAAGTAGTGAGTGAATTGTGCCAGTCTCTCAGTGTAAAAACACTGAACTCTTTATTAGCAGTGGAAATGAATGAAGAGCTGGACTGCTATGATCGTAAGCTGCCAAAACATGTCTTAGATGCTGCTAAGAAAGCCACAGCAGCATACAATAAGTATGCACCTGATGCATCTAAAGTATGACAGGATGCTGTTTGTCACATAGTGTATATGTGGAACCAGTTGTGTGATGTACAACAGATATGTTTAGAAAATGTAGTAAATGTAGCAAGTGGTATTAATGAGCATGTGATTTTAGTTTTGATTCTGTACAGAAATACTGTTTCCTATTTGCTTATGGTATGGTTATGGTTTTGCAAATTATTAAAAAAAGTTCTGCCTTATTTTATAAATGTTCAACCAGGCTCCATGACAATGGCGCTTTTTCGCACAGTGCAAAAATAAGGTGTTCCACATTTTGAGTGTTTGTCACACATTGTTAGGGTTTGTGTTTAACATTGGCCTCTTAAGAGGTTGAAACCTATGCACCTACTCGTGATTCAGTCAAATTTCTCCATCATCAGGAGATTCACTGTAAAAAGCAGAGTCACAACTATTATATTTACTTTGCAATCCACGAACCTGCTGCTAGCTTAGCTGTTTCCATTGCTGACCCTCTAAAAATTATTTAAGTTGTCCTTTGTCTGCCTTGATACCTTGTTCTGTATCATTACAGTACATAAAAATGTCACAGTCACACAAAAACGTTTGATATAATCATCAGTCAAACAGTGCAACAATGAAAGCATGCCTGCCATCCTCAGGGAAAAAACAGTTCTTTAACACAAACCTCATAATTATATTCACCTGCATCGTCTAGCCAAGTAAAGCTGTGCACTAACATGAATGCATTCACAATAGTAAAGAAAGCAGTTTGATAACAGATTCATCCTTTCCTTAGTCCCTACCACATTCTTGTATTCCTAATACTGCCACTTGTTATTTATCATTGACAATCAGGAATCTCCCAGTAAAGACACATGCTGAACTAGCAAAACATCACTGACACTTCAGTACTTCAGTTTTAAATCACTACATGTATACCAAGTATGCACAATCACTGAAAGACATCAAAGAATGATTTTTTCCTGATCCCTAATCATTTCCACTGCTTCTGTAGTGATTTCCCATTTATAAATGACAGCTTACAGTATTCAGCAAAGCCATTGTAATATGCCCATCATATTCATAAAAGAAGTATTTTGTTGAAGTCATCTCAATAATCTTACCTTATTTTGAATTCTTTCATAATAATTTCCACTATTTATATTATTTTTTCTAACTTTAAATAGTCTGTGGCAAGTAATTCTCAACTAACTTGAGTAATCCCAAGGTAATATGGTACTGTTAAACTTACATAAGTTCAGGGTCCTTTACAAGTTTTGTATGCAGCTTAGGCCTTTTTATGTTTATCTCTGGGAATTGCAGTAATATGCAAATGCATATCGCACCTTATGCATTTAATTGGTCTCGACTTAAAGATCATCTTCAGGTGCTTTATGCTTTTGACATAAATAGGTGTGTTTATCTAAACTCCTGCAAAGTTCCATAGTCAGTGTGAAAAATTATGAAAACCAGAAAGTCAGTAGCATATGTTCAAGAACAAATCCCAGACTACAGTGTAGTAAGACAAGAGCAGTAGTCACTGTGGCATGTGTTACATGAGCAGTAACCACTGTGACAGGTGTTACATGAGCAACAACCATTGTGGCACATGCTACATGAACAGTAACCACTGTGACATGTGTTACAGGAGCAGTAACTACTGTGGCACGTGTTACATAAGCAATAACCACTGTGGCACATGTTACATGAGCAGTAACCACTGTGGCATGTGTTACAGGAGCAGTAAATACTGTGGCACATGTTAGATGAGCAATAACCACTGGGGCACATGTAACACAAGCAGTAACCACTGTGGCATGTGTTACAGGAGTAGTAACTACTGTGGCACATATTGCACGAGCAATAACCACTGTGGCACATGTTACATGAGCAGTAACCACTGTGGCATATGTTACAGGAGCAGTAACTACTGTGGCACATGTTACACTAGCAAAAACCACTGTGACACATGTTACACGAGCATTAACCACTGTGGCATGTGTTACACAAGCAGTAACTACTGTGGCACATGATACACTAGCAGTAACCACTTGGGCACATGTTGCATAGGTGGTAACTACTGTGGCACGTGTTACATGAGCAGTAACCTCTGTGGCATGTGTTGCATGGGCAGTAACCACTTTGGCATGTGTTACAGGAGCAGTAACTACTGTGGCACATGTTACATGAGTAATAACCACTGTGGCACATGTTACACAAGCGGTAACCACTGTGGCATGTATTACAGGAGTAGTAATTACTGTGGCACATGTTACATGAGCAATAACCACTGTGGCACATGTTACATGAGCAGTAACCACTGTGGCATGTGTTACAGGAGCAGTAACTACTGTGGCACATGCTACTTGAGCAATAACCACTGTGGCACATGTTGCACGGGCTGTAACTACTGTGGCATGTGTTACATGAGCAGTAACCCCTGTGGCATGTGTTACATGGGCAGTAAACACTGTGGCATTTGTTACAGGAGCAATAAGCACTGTGGCACATGTTACACAAGCAGTAACCACTGTGGCATGTGTTACAGGAGTAGTAACTACTGTGGCACATGTTTCATGAGCAATAACCACTGTGGCACATGTTACATGAGCAGTAACCATTGTGGCATGTGTTACATAAGCAGTAACTACTGTGGCACATGATACATGAGCAGTAACCACTGTGGCACATGTTGCACGGGCAGTAACTACTGTGGCATGTTACACTTGCAGTAACTACTTTGGCATGTTACATGAGCAGTAACCACTGTGGCATGTGTTGCATGGGCAGTAACTACTGTGGCACATTACATGAGCAGTAACATCTGTGATGTTTTAAAGAATGAGTGCCGAAGATGGATTCAGGAAGTGGAGAATGTGACTGGACAACAAGCACTGATGGTGAAGTTGGTATGTTGTTGAGAAGAGACAATATGCACTGAGCATGAGTTTGGAAGTAGGATTGAAGGAATGTCTGTACAGTTAGAATTAACCATGGACTCAGGAAATGGGAGGTCATTGCCTTATGCAACAAGCACTTGACATGAATTGAGAAAGTAAAGGTGACCCAGGCAGCAAACAGTGATCATGAATTCAGACGGTGGTAGGGTGATCTGAAACAACAAAAAGCAGTGATGTGTGAATGAATGGATTTGGGAAGTGAAAAGAATAATAAATGGCTTTCGAGAAAGCGTTCCTAATTATTTGCATACAGCACAAAATTTGAGATGTTACTGTACAGTTTTGTATTTTGTTTTAAGATTGATTTTGCAGTTGATTTGAATTTCTTCATGTTTCTTGTCAGAACTTAAAGTCACCCTTTTGAATGAAATTAAGCAAACACAGTGCAACGATACATGAAGTTCCTGTCTTTTTGGCTCACCCATCCAGGATCAAGGGAAGTTGTTACCCTTTTTGGCCATCCGCTCCTATTAAAGAGGATGCTACTATGTAAAAAGTGGCTACAGAGCAGGAGGACATAGCCTTAATGATGAGTGGCTATCATTGACCCTTATGGTATGTACAAGGGAGAACACTTGCATGTCAGTGGGGAGGGTGTAGTAAGTCCATATTGTGATATGGGTGCCCCCATCTGCCATTGGGGTGGAGGTTAGAGCCATACTAGAAACACTCTAGGTTCATAGGTTCATAGGACGATACTGGACTATTGGCCCGGAGGCTCTTATAAGTCTAGCAAAGAATTTCACCCATTTTCCCACAAAGTCAGCACCTGGTTTCCCAGTCCAGCAGGGACACATGTAAGATCTCAGGGGTATATTTTCTCCTTCCCATCCAGTTGTCTAGGTTCCTCTTAAAGAGGGGTAGTGATGTACTCTGCTTGACATGAAGATGGAGTCTATTCCATAGATGGGGGAGTCATTTGGAGACAAATCTATCCTGCCAACAAGTTTTATTAATGTCACAGACCAGGTTGAGGCCTTGCGTGTGGGTTGCATGAGTGGAGTTATGGCTATGCAGCAACTCCATCAAGGCTGAGTCTATGATGGCCTTGTATGCCAGGCACAGGTTACCTCTGAGCAGTCTGTAGATGAAGTCAAGCTGCTAGGTTAGAATTTATCAGATAGTTCCAACCAACAAACAATCTAGAATGGATGTCATAGGGTCTTGTTTTGGGAAAAAAAGCCTCTGTCTAAGGTCCATGCCACCAGCAAACTGCACTGAATGCACAAACAGGGTAAAAAAAATCCTCATGGCTGCCTGAACAATGGTCCTTAAAGACTGGTCACCCCACATGGTACTACGTACCTCCCTGATATTTGGAAGATGCATGGGCTGAGCCTGACTGGACAAAGCCAGATGGTCAACATGCATGACACAAAAAGCACTTAGAAAAAAACATTTATTTTTAGAGTTGACATTGTGAAAGATATGATACCATTGTACAATTTCATCCCAAAATATGATTTCATAATTGGTGCATTTTTTTCATGCTTACTATCCAAAAATCACATTTCAGGATAGAACCATGCAAGGACAGTGCATTTCTTAATGGACTGAGGTGACTCAGATGGCATTTGGAAAATGTTTTGTAAAAATGTTGAAACATATGAGGAAGTATGTCACCAATTATACATGTTCATAACTTTGGTATTTAGAAATATTTTGGAACAAAACTTTCAGAATACTTGTCTTACAGGTCTACATCATGAAACATAATGCATCATTGCACAATTCCGTCCTAAATGTGTTTTCACAATCCTTGTATGAGAAAATGATTCATGACTGAAATTACCTGTGAGACCGAAATGTACAAGGGCAATACAGTTGTTTAAGAGAAGAGCTGTGATGGATAGCACTTTACAAATTGGTGTAAAAATGTCAGTGCATACATGTAATTTCTGCAGGTGTGATATTTTGGAAAAAAATAATCAGAATATTCATCTAAGGCATCTATACCATGAATTGTATGTACAACTGCACAATTCCATCATGAAAGGGGATTTCTTATTAACTTGTTTTGAAAAACATTTTCTAATAAAATTGTGCCATGACAGTTCATAGGACCATAGGATCATAGGAGATTACTAGGCTAACAACCCTAGAATCTTTTTAAGCCTAGCCATTCATGCTCCAGTTTTCCCAGTTATTAATGCTTATGGACTAGAATGGCTTTGGTATATGCCTGTGCCTTATGGCGTCTACAAACTGCCCCTACCCATATCATGCCAGAGGTGAATTTGCAATTTCCCATCCATTAGTCCAAATTGCATTTGAGTAGGCTTAGGGAAGAGCTCTGTTCCACATGAATAGGGAGTCTGTTCCAGAGAAGAGGTAATTTCTGAGACACATACCTGTCCTTCCAAAATCTTTTGTTTATGTCACATATGAGGTTTACATCATTAAATCAGGTAACTCTAGTGCTGTCTGCTTTGCAAATGCATAGCAGATCCATCATGGCTGGATCAGAGAATGCCTTGCTGGTTAGGCATAGTTTGGCCCTCAGTAGTCTGTAGGAGACTGAGTACAGAGACAGGGCTCTGAAGCAGTCTGCATGGGTCATGTTACTTACTCATGAGATGGGGTCCAGTAGATGCCACTCTGAAGAAATAAATGATGCAATGTTACTTTGTTCAAAGGCTTAAAGAAAAAAGTAAAAAGATTGCAATGTTTTCAGTAACTAGTCAAGTTCCAAAGACTGGCAAGAGTCTCTTCTTGGCAAGAAGATGAGACTGCAGACAGTATAAAAAGGGGTCGAGTGGCACTTTGTGGAGGGCCTACAGTGAGATAATTGAGACCATGCATGGACAATGATGATGGATGGTTACCTGTATTTCATAAAAGTAAATTTTAAGTATGCTTCAGTGTCCAGCCTGAATATAGCTACTCCCCCACTATATCCCTCAACACTCCACTCCACTCCATTCTCCATTAAACATAATTATATCTCCTTACCTTTCTAGCAACTCCTAAACATACCTGTTTACATTCAAATATGCTCATTCTAAGTCTTCCCCAAATCTACAGCTCAAATATGTTAAACCAGTTCCCAAACTCGCACACATATTCCTATTCATCTCTACTCTGCTCCAGCTAAGTGGTGACATTCATACTTATCCAGGACCTCAGCCTAATAATCAAACCTCTCACACTACAAACCTCACTCACTTGCTAAACACCACTCTTCTCCCCCACAGTAGCTCAGATCTCCTACTATTAAACATGAACCTAAGAAGCATACTTAACAAAAGTCATAAGTTTCATGCAACTATCTCCCATTATGCACCCGACTTAGCTATTCTAAGAGAAACCTGGCTAAAACGCCACATACGAGACAGTGAAATCGTAACCCAGGGTTACAACATAAATAGACATGACAGAATACATAAAAGAGGTGGTGGCATAGCTATAATACACAAGAACATTATCAAACTAGAAAGACTACAAGCCAACCCCCCCAGAACTAACAAATACAGAAATTCTAATTACTTGCCTTCAGCTAAACTCCAAAAAACACATTATTATTATAGCTATCTATACTCCACCAGGTTACAACACTTCCAGGTGGCTGCAGTGTTGCAGGGGTTAGTGTTGCCGCCTCACAGCAAGAGGCTCTCTGGTTTAATCCTCGACTGGGGTGCCTTCTGTGGTCGCGTGGGTTTCCTCCGGGTGCTCCGGTTTCCTCCCACATCCAAAAGACATGCTATAGGTGGATTGAACACTCTAAATTGGCCCTAGGCATAAGTGTGTGTGCCTCCTGTGGAAGGTTGGGTGCTGGGGATGCAACTCGACACTGTAAAACCCCACTGCCAATCATGAGCAGACAGGTGATCCGCTGTGGCAACCCCTAACTGGGAAAAGCCAGAAGAAAAGAAGACTTCCACTATTGAAGACCTCCTTTGTTGGAGTGCTTCAACTTTAGACAAGAAGCTATAATAATGGGGGATTTCAATATGGATTGGTCCACCTACTCATCCCTCCAATTTTATCAACCCTCATGGTTTCTATCAAATTATACAATCCCCTACCAGATTTGACAAGCGCAGCAAAAAAGAACCAATCCTTGACTGGACACTCACAAACAAGCCCTCACACTGTAACCAATCAGGCTCTCTCTCCCTGACTGCCTAAGTGATCATCTACCCACCTACCTCCTTAGGTAACGCATCTATCCTGCTAAAAATATTATTTACAAACTTGTCCACAACAAAAAGCATTTCTCCCATGAAGGTTTCAAAGCCATTCTGCAACAATGTGACTGGTCCCCTTTAAAACACCTGCACTTAGACTTGGCTGTTAAAAATTTTAATGATAAATTCCTCAATATACTAAACAACCTAGCTCCCCTTAGAAAGATCTGTACTAAATCTAAGTACATGCCATGGCTTACAAGTGAGACTAGTGAACTCCTAAAACAGAGAGACAGAGCATGGGACCTATACCATAAGAACAAAAGTCAAGATTCCCGCCTCACATACCATGAATTATGAAACCTTGTCAAAAAACAAATCAAACAAGACAAAAAGCTTTACAGATAGCCCAACTCAATATTCACAGCCTGAATAATAAAATAACCCAATTGCATGCCCTCCTTGACTTATATTCCTTTGATATCCTTTGCCTAACTGAAACCTGGCTAAAGACAAACACCAAGGATAATGACATATTACCACCAGGATATAACGTCATTAGACTTGACCGTCATATCAAAAAGGGTGGAGGTGTAGCTGTACTTTACAAAACTGAACTACTGGTTACCCTACTAGATACCAAACCACCCTCACTAAGTAATAGTGAAATCTTAATCACCAAACTACAAATTAATATAAATAAATCCATTTATATCATTTGCTGTTACATCCCACCAGGTAACAATATTAATACCCTTGAAAACCTCCTGAGCTGGCTCCTAACCTCCTTCCCTCAGGAAACTATACTGCTAGGAGACTTTAATATTGATTGGAATTGTTGTACTTCCCAAATACCCACTTCACACATAAACCTCTATGGCTTTAATCAAACTATTACCGTCCCTACAAGAATAAACAAAACCAGCTCCAAACAGAGCACCCTGGACTGGATTCTAGTTAATAGCAACCCCTTGACTTATACCACAGGAACACTCTACCTGATAATATTAGTGACCATCAAATCACTTTCATCAACAGACTAAAAAGCCCTATCTCCAATAATATACAACTCAGAACTACCAGGAACAAAACTAATTTCAAGCAAGCCAACTTCCAACTAGAACTCAAAGCTTGCAATTGGTCTCCCCTAAAATACTTACCTCTTGATGAGGCTGTTTTATACTTAAACAACAAATTCCTCCAAATTCTCAACCACCATGCCCCACAAGATTAATAAAAACCAAAGCTAAGCCTGCTCCTTGGCTATCTAAGGAAACCAAACAAAAAAATGCTACTTAGAAATAGGACTTGGGACAAATGGCGATCTACCAAAAACCCAGCTGACCACCACATCTTTAAACAACTTAGAAACGAAACAAAGAAACTAATATTCCAAGATAAAAAAAGTTACTACTGGAAATTCCAACACACACAACGTCAAAACCCTCAGAAATTCTGGGCCGGTATCAACAAACTACTACACCCAGGCAATTCCAAAACACCTACTCCTTCTAACTTCACTCAGACTACACCCATTCAAATTGCTGACACTTTCAACTCATTTTTCTCAGACACTGTTACTACCCTAACATCAACCTTATCTCCTCAGTCCACACAAGTACCTCACTCCCTAAACAATAATCCCCCCTCTTTCAAACTGCAACCTGTCTCGACAGATCTCATCTATACCTTACTTACAAAACTTAAACCTTGTACCCCCTCAGCTGACCTCATCCCAGCTGAGTACCTACAAATAGCAGCCAAAGCACTTGCCTTTCCTGTCTCCATTTTAATTAATCGAACCATAACTGAAGGCACTATCCCAACCCTCTGGAAGGTCTCTCATATCATTCCACTACATAAGGGTGGTAACTCAAACGAGCTCTCGAACTTCCGTCCCATAGCTTTACTTTCTCCACTAGCTAAAATCATGGAAAGATGTGTTCATAGGCAATTACTTGACCATCTCCTCCAAAACAAACTCCTAGCAGACTGCCAACACGGTTTTAGACCTCATCACAGCACCACCACTGCTCTCTTGTCATTCATTGACCATATTAATAAAAGTCGGAATAACAACTTGCTGTCCTCAGCTCTATTCTTAGACCTCTCTAAGGCCTTTGATATGGTCAACCATCCTCTCTTACTAAACATCCGTAAATCTTTCAATTTAGACTCTCAGGCTATCCAGTGGTTTAATTCCTACTTAGATAATAGACAACAAGCAGTGCTATGGGAAAATCACTTATCATCTCTTCTTCCTATCAAAATAGGAGTACCACAAGGCTGAATACTGGGACCTCTCCTCTTTTCTATTTTTATTAACAACCTAAATAAGTCCCTTCCACAATCCATCTGTATTCAATATGCCGACGACTCAACACTGATATGTTCAGCTTCCTCCCCAGTTGAGCTTCAGGTTACTACACAAAAAGTCTTCTCAGCAGCCGACAACTGGTTCCACCAATATTGCCTCTTACTGAATCCCAAAAAGACTAAATTATTACTTTTCACACCTTCACAAAAGTCATCTTCTTTTACCTTCAATATAACTTCTAACAACGGCACTATAATATCCCCTGACCCTACTACCAAACTTCTTGGTGTCACAATAGACCACAATCTCAACTTTGATTCCCATATTAACTTAACCATCAAGTCAGTCAATAGAAAACTTGGATCTCTCTATAGGCTTAAACCCTACCTTACAGCCTTAGCTAGAAGTACTATAGCACAAACACACCTGCTCTCTACCCTTCTTTATGCCTCACCGATTTTTACAAACTTATCTAAATCTAATTTCAATAAACTAGCAACAGCATATAACAATATAGCCAGATTTGCAACAGGAGCCCCTTTTCGTACCCATCATTGCTCTAATCTTAAGCAACTAGGCTGGCTAGAACTACAAAATCAAATTCTACTACAGCAACTAACCATCACCCACAAAATCTTCCATCAGCCTTCTAATGCTACTATACTTAGGTCCCTTATTACTCCTTATAAAAACATCTCTTCCTTACGCTCTGCCACCAAGCTTCTAGCAGACTCCTATAAATCCAACAACAAAGCTGGGGACAGTCTGTTCTCCAACTGTATTGCACCTGTCTGGAACAAGCTTCCAAGTGAACTTACTGCAATTACCTCTTTACCTACTTTCAAGAAGCATCTAAAAACTTTGCTTAATTCCCTATGGCTCTGCCCTTGTACTAACCCTGACTAAACCTTTTTTTCTCTGCTACCTTTTCCTAGACTCCCTAATCTTTACTAGCTTTCTACAGTACTTTTGTTTTTCTATTCTCTAATTATCAATTTCACTGAAGAAAAAAAAAAGGCACCTATTTGAATTTCTTTATTTTGCTTATGAATTAATTATATACTACTGTCCATTTGTAAATTTTTCCTTTTGTATAACAAGTGTTGTATCTACTGTCTTTTTGTGGAGCTTTTCTCCCCGGGCCTCTACTGAAAATGGACATGTATCCAGCTAGACTAGCCCAGTCAACAAATGTAAAATAAATAAAATAATAAATTTACTATACATCCATGCAACAAAAACATCAAAGCAATCCATAGAAATTCTGGAGTACCATTAAACAATTACTTACAGCTGGACAGAACACAGCCCCATCTCCAAACACTCCAAATACCACAGAAAGCATAGCCACACAATTTAATTCACACTTTATCAACTCCATTCTCTCCCTAGTAGAAAATAACAAGACCCACCTATATATCCCCAACATACTAGGCAGTGCCCCCAATTCCTTTACAATCAAACCAGTTCAAACAAACATCATCAAAAAATATCTATCCAAACTTGTCATCCTTCCTTGCAGCTGACCAACTCCCCAACAAATTTCTAAAATTAGCAGCAGACTCCATCTCCTACCCTGTATCTCTCCTAATAAACCAGTCCATTACTGAGCAGTATGTTCCAAAACTCTGGAACATCTCCTATAATCATCCACTCCACAAAGGTGGCACCTCTACAGAATTCTCAAGCTACAGGCCAATTGCCATCCTCCCCCCATAGCCAAAATTCTTGAAAAATGCATACACAGACAACTCCTTAATTACCTGCTAAGTAATAATCTCCTATCTGTATCTCAGCATGGCTTCAGACCTAAACACAGCACCACCACTGCGCTTGTCAGCTTTACAAACTCAATCAACCCTCTTAGAATGATAATCACCTTGTCTCTGCCGTCTTTCTTGATATGTCTAAGGCCTTTGATACAGTGTCACACCAAAAGCTGCGAAAAGAACTAGTTACTTTAAATCTAACCCAGCCTGCCCTCCTCTGGTTTCTCAGCAACTTAACTGACCGCCAACAGGCAGTTAAGTGGAAAACTGAACTACCCACCCTACTAGCAGTCTCAGTAGGAGTACCCCAAGGCTCAGTTCTCGGTCCACTGCTTTTCACCATAATCACCAAGAGGCTCAGCACAGCCACCCAGCATGCAACTATTATTCAATATGTTGACAACTCCTCCCTCATATGCTCAGCTCTCTCCCTACCAGAACTCCTACAAACAACCAAACAATCTTTCCAGGGCATTGTAGAATATCTCTCTGACTCTCGACTCATACTCAATCCAAATAAAACAAAGCTTATGCTCTTCACTAACAGTAAGGCACCTGATAACTGTACCCCTTTCTCCATCTACTCAGCCAATAAAACTAAAATAGAACCTGTCCAGCACCCCAAAGTACTTGGAGTTACAGTAGACAACAACTTAAAATTTTTACAAGCACCTCACTCTAGCTATGAAAAAAAGGTCCACATTAAGCTTGGTTCGCTGTACAGAGTAAACAAGCTGGAGTCCTGTTAAAACAAAATCGCAAAATTTGCTACTAACCTCCCAAACAGATTACATCACTGCACAGCACTTCATAAACTAAATTGAATCGAACTACCTCATCTCCTATCTCTCAAGCGACTAAGATTTGTTCATTGTATCTTACACCATACAGACTACTGTCCATTAATTAAGAACTTAGCTCAGCCCTACTCAAACAACAGAACACTAAGATCCTCCAGCAAATTATGACTTACAGTAACTAAACCTAATAACTATCATGGCAATTTTCTGTTCCCCTACCAAATATCCAAGTCCTGGAATTTCATGCCTTAGATGATACTAAACACTTACAATACATCCAAATTTAAAACACTGATTAAGGAGCACTTAGCTAACACCTGGCTCTGCTCCTGCACTAACCCAGGCTGATCTATTCTGTCCATCCCTTTTCTTTCAACCATAATTATCTTTTTTATTTTCATATTCTAAGATGCTTTTTAGTGCCCATGAAATTTCAGCTTCTCTCTACCTAGTGCTAATTCATTACTCCTTTAATCACTTTATACCTCTCTCATGGTCTTTTATATGCATCATCTTTCCCTCCATATCAACTCACCTCCACACTGCCTTGCTGTCACTGTTTTAAGTATATGTGCCACTAACATATCATCTATTTTTTATTGCCTTTTATACAATAAATGCTTTTAATAATATTCCCATACCATTACATTACACCTACAAATCTACAATTTCCCTAAGATGGTACAATCTACTTTTATTTGTTAGAATGCTAATTAGCAATGTTGTTTCTACTCAGAATATTATTACTCTATATTATATGTTTTGTTAGTCACCTCTTTATTTTGTCATTTAGTTGTTTAGCTTCCTTACTGCCTGTATTTCTTGTATCATCCTGTAATATGTTTTTCTTGTATTGTATTGTAAAATTGTTACGTGCAGGTATTTTATTGTAATATTGTTATGTATTTCTGGTATTGTATTGCATGAATTTGCATGTAATTTTTTTTGTAAAGGAGCTTTTCTCCCCGAGTCTCTGCTGAAAATGAGCCTCTGGCCCAGTCGGACATCCCTGGTTAACAAATAGAAAATAAATAAAATAAAATAAATGTTCTATATGGCTCTAAGGGTAATAGTTTGGGTATGTGAACAGCACTGGATGGATAACAAGTTATTTTTACTTTTTTGTGTGCTCATTTTGGGCCAAGAGTATATATCATCCAGTTATAATGAATGTTGCCTGCATTATGTAAAGTACAGGATTCCTTCAAGGGAAGGCTGGGGGTGAATCCACAGTGGAAGTCTGGACAATGCATATAAGACAGCAGTAGGCTGTTTCATTTAAGTAACAAAAATACTAAATAAATATGTTCAAACATGGGCACGCAAGGATATTGGGTACCCCGTGGTAGTGAACTATGGGAGTAGAAAGGGATTTTATTTTATTTTATTTATTTCTGAGCTGCATTTAGAGCTTGGAGCATTACCTTACAGCTAGCTGTCCTGAATGTTACTTATGTCATGTAGAGTATAGTATTACTGCAAAGTTCTTGGCTATTCCTGCCACTTTAGGTGAATTCATAGCTCTAGTACCTGACCCCTGTATAAACTAAATTGATGACAGACTGGAGTTTGTATTTTTGTTGTGGAATATGAAAGTGATCCTTCATGAGAAGCTGACATTTATGGATGGGATGCTTCCCAGTGTTGTCATCTGTGTAATATCACTGAGATTAATCACCTCCTTCCATCAAATGATCTTTCTGTAGTGGGTCACAGTTTGGTCTCCTTCCATTTATCATGTAACCCCTTTAACAAGGGTTTCCAAGTACTAAGCTGGATAGCCTGCAACTGGTGAAGTTCTCTGCTGTACAACTACTGACTGACCCTCCTGATTCCTGTCATAGTGCACCAGTCATACAGAGTCCCCAGTGGCTGCCCACGTAGCAAGCATTACCAGTCAAACTTAGCTGTTAATATTTCACAATTGCATGATTTGGCCTATAATATCTCAGTGCTACTGAGCCCTTCCAGGCTGGTGTGGACTCCTCTCTGGAACTACTAGCAGACCTGTAGAAGTCACTGCAAACCTCTGACATGAGATCATAAGACCATAGGATCATAGAAATTACAAGACAAGCTGCAATTTACAGACTGATAGTGTACACCCTTAAGTCCTGTTAGCTCTCTTAAGGAAGGACATCCTTTTGTTTACAAGTTGCTATATCTTTGGAATCTAAAACAATGAGTAAAAAGGTCACACAGAAAAAACAATCAGTAAAAACCAAAAGAAAAATTTAGCAAGGCTAGACTTTCCACTCTGTGATTCCTTACATTTCTTGTATTAGAGGCAACATGGAATATATGCAAATGACCCTTTAAGGACATCAGGTATGTCAGTTATATGGCAATTCTGAATGTCTGTGACTATTTCCTTTTTAAGCCTATTACCATTTAGCTGAAACACCTGATGTCCTTAAATGGTCATTTGCATATATCCCATGTTGCTTCTAATACAAGAGTGTGCTGATTATGCTAAAAGAAGGCTGAAACATGCATGTCCTCAGGTAGCAGAGTTTGGCTTTATTAGCTTGAATTTGTCTCTTAATAGACTTAAAAAGAAAAAAAAGTCATGCACATTTAGAATTGCCATATAGCTGAAACACTTGATGTTCTTTAAGAGTCATTTGCATATATCTCATGTTGCCTCTAATGCAAGAGGTTTAAGGAATCACACAGTGGAAAGTCTAGCTTTGCTAGATTTTTCTTTTGGTTTTTGATGATATCTTTGGAATCTGAATCTTTAGTGGTTACATGAGTTCTCACCAATGTGCCATTTTCAGTTTTAAGATGCTTCTTTAGTTCTGGTCACAAGTGAATCAATTTAAGGACAGGGATAAAAACACAATTTCCCAAACAGTGTACACACACCTAATGATAACCCACTGCCTCCCACCATAACTTCATCACTGAATTCACCCAGCCAGCAAGTCCCCCTTCTACGCATCAAATGCCCCACTCACCAGACACAGCATGCTCATTTTACTCACGACCATTAAAGCAATTACAAAAAATAGATATAAAAAATACTCCATAACATTTCAGCTGATAGACCTCCAGGTTCAGATGGTATGCACTCTGGGTTTATAAAGGCATGTAATGAGTATGTTTTTCATTCCCTCAGACACAATCTCTACCTATGTCAAAGCATCTTCCTTTCTAGATGGAAAGATGCCATTAACAAGCCCTTACCAAAAACCCTCTCACCTGTTTAGAATCTAAGCCAGTATCTATGCTTCCTGCCCTGGAGAAAGATTATGAAAATATTGCCTTCTGTCAACTTTCTGAATACATCTCTACTCAAAGCCTACTATTCATTAACCAACATGGATTTTGGACAAACTGAAGAACTTTAACAGCCATCTAAACTGTAACAGATGGCATTCTTATGCAAATGGATAAGACACAACTCACAGGGGCAATTTTTATTGATCTTACAAAGGTCTTTCATACAGTGACCCACCTACACTTTCACAAAGGACTACTAGCCCATGTTGTAAGTTCCAAAGCCTCTGAATGGTTTCAAAACATTCTATCTCAAAGTGCTCTGTCTGTTACAGTAGGCTTCCTAACCTTCCTCAAATTCCCAAAGTGGATCTTCAGGACCTAGTCCTGTAACCATTACTTTTCTCTGTTTACATCAATAAGCTCCCCATTGACAGTCCACACCTTTCAACCCTTCTCAGTGTAGATGACATGGTCATATATTAAATAAACTTCTCACATCAAAGCATCAAACAACAACTACAACAGGCTCTTCTCTCTTGATAGACTGCTTAAATTGCGGAAAGTTATTTCTAAATCCAAAAAGTCAAAATTATGCTGTTTGGCACACACTAAAGCCCCAGTAATATCCTTGGATGCCTCCTAGATAGCTCGAGACATGATCTATCAGGACCACTTGAGTCACTTTTCAACCATATACTCAAAACAGCCTTTGTATCATGAGAATTGAGGAGTGCAGTAGTTACCTTGCTTCACAAGGGTGGACTATCAACCAACCCTAGAAACTACAGACCTAGTAGTTTGACTAGTATAATATACAAATCCATGGAATGAATTATCATGGGAATGACCAACAAAGACATAGGCAGCCTTCAGACATTGGACCAACCCACTTTCGCTTTGTCAAAGGAAGGTCATGTCTACTAAGCCTGGTGGACTTCTTTGAGAGAGTTGCCAAGACAATGGATTGGGGGAAACAGTGCATGCCACCTATGTGGACTTGGCTAAGGCATTTCATACACAATCTCACTATAGCTATAGTTAGTCACTGAACTAGCTAACAAACTCACCAAGCTGGGCATAACCCCCTCCATAACTCACTGGATTGCCAGTTGATTCATAGACAGGTCCCAGGAGTCAGGATGGGAGATACCACCTCCACTAAGAGACCATTCACCAGCGGAGTACCTCAAGGCTCCATGCTGGGACCACTTCTATTTGGCATCTACTTCATGGAGATAAAGATTAATGTTAAGGACATTTGGCTGACCAAGTGTGCAGATGACTGCAAATCATAGATTTCCCCTATGACACAAATATCTTACAAGAGGGTCTAGAACAGACAAATGACTGGTGACAAAGTCACGGACTAAAACTCAATGCTAAGAAATGCACTATAGCGGCTTTGGGGAAACTGTCACCCATGCTAATTACTCCTTCGATAAAACACCCATAAGAGTTAACCCAGTAGTCAGGGATCTGGACATATGTAGACAGTAATCTGGCCTTTCACTGACATGTGGCCAAGGTAGTAAGAAAATCATTCTATGCTGCCCAGATTATAAGTAAGGGCATGACATCCAGGTCAAAAGAAGTCATAGTGACACTTTATTTGACCCTTACCAGACCCACAATTGAATATAATGCCCCCTTCAGCATGTCCCTGATAGACAGAGACAGACAGTAATGCCCAAACTAATATACTCCCCACATAACCTCTAGAAACTTCCTAGCTAACATATCCCCTCCCAATAAATGAAAAACTTCAAACAAACGAATAAAACTGTTTAAAAACAACCAAACGGAACCATAAAAGCCGGCATCAGTCAAGAATACTTAATGAAACAAACTGTCTATTGTAAGCGCTTTTGGCTAAGAAGTACCCAGCCTTCATCAGACAAAACAGTTATCAAAAAGCAAACAGGTTCCTTTATATTAAATTGAACAATACTAATTAATTGACAAGTTAAAACCTTAAAGCAGCAAGTTCATTAAGCCACTAGGCAAAGCGAAGGTACGTTAACTCACTAGCGAAAAGTCTATATAGTGCCTTATCTAGATAAAAGCATTAATACACTTAAAACTATGATAAATAAATAGCACTATTATAATAACATCTATTTTGAAATTCACCCACACTTATAATGGCATCTTTTATATGAACTTTAATAAATAACCTAAATAATTCAACACGATATTATGCATAATAAATCCCTACCATTAAGACAAACAGGACTACTACCATGAGCAGGGGTGACAATTAATAATAAGATAGACAATATAAGATATAATAGCATAATAACCAATGATTACATAACTTAATAATCATCTTCTAAGTGACAATAATTTCAACATACATTTAATGGATACATTGTCATTCAGGCCCAGGAAGGTTTGGGCATATGTTCTTATTTGCCCCTTTAACTCATCTAATTCCAATTGCAATTGCCATGGACCCCCTCTAATACCTGGTGTCCTACATTGCAAAATTACAAATTTAAAATTATGACTAGGGTAGTCTATGACATGCTTAGCAAGTGCATTATTGAGATCATTCTTACTAATGGCATAGCAATGCTCATAGATCCGCTGTTTTAATTTCCTTTCCGTCTTGCCTATATAGAATGCATTGCATTCATTACACAATGCAACATATGTAACAGCTTTAGTTTCACAGTTAAACTTAGAATTTATTTTATACCTTATCCCATTAATATCACATTGGTTACCTGTTTTAATGTATTTGCATTGAGGACAAAACCCACATTTAAACATGCCTTTATTTTTATTATGGCAAGGTTTATTTTTCTTTTCAAAAATGGTTTTAAGATTTAACCCTCTCCTATAAGTTATTTTCGGTTTATTCCCCAATGCGTTAACCAACATTTCATTTCCTTTTATAACACCCCAATTTTTATATAACACTTCCCTAATGAAACAATGATCAAGTGAATATGTATTAAGGAAGCTAACTTGATAGACAGCATTTTGCTCAGGGAGCCCCAATTGGTTAGAACTAACTTTATTAGAACTGGCGCTTAAATCATCCAACGGGTTATCCATATACCTTATATCATGACAACCCAATAACGGAATAAAAAAACAATTAGCTCTCTTCTGAATGATCTAATTTTTAACAGCCACTATTAAGTGAAGGGGATAACCTCTGTTAAGAAACATAGTTTCTAATAAATCACATTCCGACATAAATTCTCCATCTTCCAAAATCATACGAGCAGCACTGACCATTTGGCCTTTCACTACTGCTCGTTTCTGACGGTACGGGTGATTACTCGAAAAGTGGAGAAAAGTATTCGAGTATGTTGGTTTCCTGTAAATATTACTTTTATAACAAAGGTCAGCAAAGTCCTTAACTAATAAAATATCAAGGAAGTTAATGGACTCCTCTCCTAAAGCATAAGTAAATTCCAAAAAAGTGGTGGTTTTAGATATGTTGTTAATAAAGACTGGTATTTGGGAAGTATCACCTACCCAAATGCAGAACATGTCATCCTGGTACCTAGTGTACCAGTAGACATTATTCTGAAATAATGGATCTTGGAATAATAAACTGTGCTACCAATAAGCCATTACGGCATTAGCATAGCTTCCACCACAAGGGGAGCCCATAGCTACCCCTGATTTCTGCAGATAAAACTCACTCTCAAAAGTCATAAAATTATTAGTCGAGACTAACTTCAAAAGTGTTTCCACTAAGTTGATAATATTACTATCAACTTTTTTCATTAACAGAAATTCTCGAATCACCTCAATTCCAGTGGCATGGGGAATGACAGTATATAAATCCTTTACATCTATTGTAAGGAAATAGCTGTTATGTTGAAACTCAAGTTTACTGATGTTTTGCAAAAAACTCCACGGATCCTTACATATTTGCAGTTCATTTTCTAAGTATGGTTTAAGTAGACTATCTATATATTTGGCACACCCATAAGTGATTGACCCCCGACCATCAACTGTTGGTCCAAAAGGTGGGTCAATCAGAGATTTATGAATCTTAGGGGTCCCAAATAAAGCTGGAGTGTTAGGTGCCAACATCAATAGATAGTGATACAAATCAATGTCAATGGAGCTCTCTAAAAACAAATCTTTCAAAGTATCCCTAATCTTGTTATATGCTCTATTGACTTCATTCTATGAAACTTTAATGTATGAATCAGTATCAAGTTGACGGCACATTTTTTCTACATAAACTGCATGGTCCATGAAGACCAGACCTCCCCCTTTGTTTGGTTTCATGACCCTAATATTGCATTCTTTTAGCAGGTTAATACAGTCATTCTCCAAAGCACTAAGGTTAGGTCTAATAACCCTCTTATGAAAATATTCCTTAATAGCTCTAAAATCGAATTTGCACATTCTTTCAAACACATTTAACTCAGGATGAGTTGGGGGATTGAACAAACTAGAAACCCTAGTGGAACAAGACATACTTGAACTATTGCCCATAAGTAAATTAAGATTAAGTTTACGGACAAACAACTTGAGGTCAATTAGAGTATCTGCAATGTCCATTCTTCTAGAAGGAACAAAAGTCAACCCTTTCGAAAGAAAGTCAACCATCTCCTGATGGACATCCAAGATGGTATAGTTAAAGATTTTAAAATCACCTTTTGAGTTAGTATGGACATTCAGAATAAGATTAACGCTGTTATCGTGTGCTATCGCTTCCGCTGTCTCTTTTTGTTCCTCCCTTGTGTCCGATTGCGGTTGTATTGGTGATTGTTGGTTCGAACATTGGTGTTGGAATGAAAATCCCGCCGATTAAACTCATCAGTCCTATTGTCAACATTCCCAGAATTGTTACTAGAGGCATTATTGCCCCCTCCATTATTGCTACAGTTGTTAAGCCTTTCACTCCGCCTCAGTGGCTCATTGGCTCTTTGGTCTGTCAGAGGACCGTCCCCTTCATTAAAGTCCATATTAACATTAGAGTCAAAGCTTTGCCCAAAAGGCACATTGGAAGGGTGCTTAGGATAAGCCTGTTTTTTAGTATAATTACTAATGTCCCTAGCAATCTTTCTCTTTTTAGTAATTAATAGTTTATTTAATGCCGATTCTATGCTAGTATATGTCCTACAGTATTCAAATTTATACCTAAAAAAATCGGTATGACTTTTAATATATTGATCCAGTATTTCCAAGTCCATTTTAAGAACACCAATGTCAGTATTGTAAAAATTAATAAGGGCTTGTAAGAACTCAAATCCTTGGTGGTCAAAAAGTTCTAACAATTCATGGTGGAAAACTGATCCATTTATTAAACCTGCTGGGTAGCGCCACTGCCTATGTCCTTTAGGAATAATCTTCCTGTTAATACATTCTTGTAAGTAGGAGACTTCAAGCTGAAGTTTCCTACATTTGTACATTTTCATATCAAATTCATTGATCTTATTCATTAGGTTATTAGCAGCCTGTTCATCATTGTCTTTGAAAGAATAGTTATTATCTTGTACAACACTAAAAAAATTGTTATTGTTTACGAAAGCAGCCATAGAAGGAATGTTATTACTTAAGTTTGTAGCACCTTCTTCACTCGGAGGCAAAATAACATTACCTTGAGCTAGCACATGGTCACCATTGCGAGAGTTAACAGTAGTGGGTGCAACACCATGATCATTAGGAACGGCTGTTGTTGTCCCTGCAATAATTCCTTTTGCATTGCTATTGCCTGGTTTTGTTGGTACACCCTTTGTGTTATTGCCACCATTGCTGTTTAATGCTCGCAATTGACTAGTAGAATGAGCAGAAGCATCCACCCTCTGCATTAGCGACTCAACCCATCCTAGAAGAACCTGCACAAGGGCGGTCAAATTGCCAATAGCATCCTCTTGGGCGTTATCAGTACGACTATCTTCAGTAGTTTCCTCTTGTGAAAACAAAGACTGCATTGCCGCTCCGTTCCCACTTGCCATGAGACCAAACAAAAACTTCAAACAAATGAATAAAACTGTTTAAAAACAACAAAACGGAAACCATAAAAGCCGGCAGCAGTCAAGAATACTTAATGAAACAAACTGTTTATTGTAAGCGCTTTCAGCTAGGAAGTACCCAGCCTTCATCAGACAAAACAGTTATCAAAAAGCAAACGGGTTCTTTTATACTAAATTGAACAATACTAATTAATTGACAAGTTAAAACCTTAAAGCAGCAAGTTCACTTAGCCACTAGGCAAAGCGAAGGTACGTTAACTCGCTAGCGAAAAGTCTATATAGTGCCTTATCTAGATAAAAGCATTAATACGCTTAAAACTATGATAAATAAATAGCACTATTATAATAACATCTATTTTGAAATTCACCCACAATTATAATGGCATCTTTTATACGAATATTAATAAATAACCTAAATAATTCAACACAACATTATGCATAATAAATCCCTACCATTAAGACAAACAGGACTACTACCATGAGCAGGGGTGACAATCAATAATAAGATGGAGAATATAAGATATAATAGCATAATAACCAATGATTACATAACTTAATAATCATCTTCTAAGTGACAATAATTTCATCATACATTTAATGGATACATTGTCATTCATCACAGGTAACCAATGTGATATTAATGGGATAAGGTATAAAATAAATTCTAAGTTTAACTGTGAAACTAAAGCTGTTACATATGTTGCATTGTGTAATGAATGCAATGCATTCTATATAGGCAAGACGGAAAGGAAATTAAAACAGCGGATCTATGAGCATTGCTATGCCATTAGTAAGAATGATCTCAATAATGCACTTGCTAAGCATGTCATAGACTACCCTAGTCATAATTTTAAATTTGTAATTTTGCAATGTAGGACACCAGGTATTAGACGGGTCCGTGGCAATTGCAATTGGAGTTAGATGAGTTAAAGTGGCAAATAAGAACAAATGCCCAAACCTTCCCCAAGCCTGAATGACAATGTATCCATTAAATGTATGTTGAAATTATTGTCACTTAGAAGATGATTATTAAGTTATGTAATCATTGGTTATTATGCTATTATATCTTATATTGTCTATCTTATTATTAATTGTCACCCCTGCTCATGGTAGTAGTCCTGTTTGTCTTAATGGTAGGGATTTATTATGCATAATACCGTGTTGAATTATTTAGGTTATTTATTAATGTTCATATAAAAGATGCCATTATAAGTGTGGGTGAATTTCAAAATAGATGTTATTATAATAGTGCTACTTATTTATCATAGTTTTAAGCGTATTAATGCTTTTATCTAGATAAGGCACTATATAGACTTTTCGCTAGCGAGTTAACGTACCTTCGCTTTGCCTAGTGGCTAAGTGAACTTGCTGCTTTAAGGTTTTAACTTGTCAATTAATTAGTATTGTTCAATTTAGTATAAAAGAACCTGTTTGCTTTTTGATAACTGTTTTGTCTGATGAAGGCTGGGTACTTCCTAGCCGAAAGCGCTTACAATAAACAGTTTGTTTCATTACGTATTCTTGACTGATGCCGACTTTTATGGTTTCCCTCCCAATAAATGGCTATGATACATACAGACACAATTGGGTTAGATTGCATGGCTAGTCTTATCAAGGCCCTGGTGGTATATATAAACATACATAAATATGACGCTATGAACTATGAACCTATAAAATCCACTCTTCCTGACCTAACCATTCTAGACCACCACCACCATCCTCTATAAACTTCATTAAATACCAAGGTCTCTGGCTTGAGCAAAATCTAAACTTTCAGCTTCACATTCAAAGCCTAAACCAAAAATGTAACAAACCCTGTTTTGTGCTAGAAAAATGTCTTTCTCTCCAGAACTAAAAGGGAAGGCATAGAAAGAAATCCTAGTGGAACATCTAGAATATGCTCTCCCATTACTAGGCACAGCCTCCAAGAAAAGCCTCACCTTATTACAAACAGCAAGTAACAGTATATGTTAATTCATCATCCTAGCTTCTAGAAGAGAATGTAACCATTCTGTCCATAGAAAAGCCATGTGTCTCCCAATACAGGAAAGCTCTGACCTTCTCCTAGGAAACATACTCTGTAAACTGTAAAGTCAATATTCTTTCAATACCTTTCAGGCATTTTCACAATCACAGAAAGTTTACGCAGCCTCAGACCTCAACCTCCCTTTCCCCATCCCTGCGTCATTCAATATCAAAGACTGCTACTCAGTCACTGGACTAAAACTGGCAAGCCATCTTTCCCCAGCAACAGGAGAGTTGCCTACAAGTTCGGTGTTCAGACATTGCTGAAACAATAAAGCTGCATGGCTGCCTGATGTGATGATAGCTTCAATACTGATGACATAACAAAATGTGATGCCATTTTGGAACAAAATGTTTAATGAAATACTAAGACAAAAAGATTACCAAAATCATGGAGTTAAGCAGTAATTACAGTGAAACTGAAAGAAAGGAGAGAAAAGACCCAGCATGCCTTAGCTTATGAAGGCCAATATCAGTGTTGAATCATGATTATAGATTGTCACATCTCCTGCAAAAGTAATTAACATGGATCAGTGCGGATGTGTGAAAGGGTGACAGACCTTTGATAATATACTGAGAACCCATATGACAGCTAGGGATGTGGAAAAGAAAACAAAACAAAGCCTGGAACTAATGGGAATGGATGCAGAGAAGGCATGTGATGGGGTACACTGGAACTATTTCTGAAAAGTAATTTACAGGATGGATTGCCAAGAGAATTCATACAGGCAATCCAAGAAAATAGAAAGATGCAAAGGCAGTGATAAAAGTAAATGGTAGATTAGTCCCAGAGATAAAAATTGGGAGGAGACTAGGCAGGGGTTTCCACGATATGTTTAGAGCCATTAGCACAGCAAATACATCAAGAAGAGGAAAAGAGTACAGAAAATGAAAAGGGGAGAAGAAAAGCTAGCTGTGCTTGCAGATACTGTTTCAATATACATCCCAATAATTGAGAGAAAGACAGAGATATTCCAAAGCTGTTTGATATACTAAGGCAATATACTTTAATAATACGTTTACAAAATAAATCATAGGAAAACAAAGGCAATATATGTTAATTATACACCTTCATTTAATTTGGTACAGGAATATCTGTATCTTTGCTGGCAAAATAGGCTAAAATATTTAGGGGTATGGTTAGCTATCAAGGCAAATGATTCTCTGAAGGAAACTTGGGCAGTAGTGAAGAAGGTATATGGGATGACTAAAAGGTGGAAGGTCTAGTGGACAGATATCGGATAGAGTAGCATCAAGGTAGTGGGTCACTGGGTGCCAGAGCCCTGAGTCATTTTAAAGACTACCTCTGTCCAAAAGGAACATGGACAGTGCCCTTGAGTTCATTTATAGTTCGCCATCCATTTATTCAAATTCTTTTTGAAGAGAGTGGGGATGGGCTTTGTTTTGTGATGATGGGAAGTTTATTCCATAGATAAGGTAGCTTTTGGGATACAAATCTATCTCTCCAGCAAGTTCTGCTAGAGTCACAAATAAGGTTCAGGTCCATGGAACGTGCAACCCTCGTATAATTTGCTTGTCAATATGTAACATTTTCATCAGGGCTGTTTCAGAGAGTGCCTTGTATGTTAGGCATAAGCCCCTTCTCAGTAAACAATATGAAATGGAGTAAAGGGATAGGGCCGTTAGTCAGTCTGCATAAGACATCTGCTTTACGCTTTGTATTTTTTTAGCTAGAAACCTTTGCGGTTGCTTCATTTGGTGCAAGTGTCTGGTTAGGTACAAGCAGAAGGGAGAATTGTACTCAATTATGGGCCTGATGAGGGCATAGTACAATGGCACTATGGCTTCCTTTGATCTTGATGCCATGCCTTTACTTATAAGTTGTGCCACACAGAAAGATTTCCTCACTAGTGTAGCTACCTGTTGGTCAAAGATTGGGTTACTATCTATGGTCATTATCTATATGGTTATATAGATCTATCTATATAAAGGTAGCAATATTATAATTTGCAGGGATATCTGATTTACTGAAGGGTATGATTACCCATTTCTTAGCACTTAGTCTCAGACCATGGTTTTGGCACGAGTCGTTTGTCATTTTTAGGTTTGTCTGTACAATGTCAACATCATTTAGAGATTCAGTGATTGCTCCCAGCCTACAGCCATCAATGAACTTGGTGAGGCAGAGGCCCCCAACATTGGCCTTCATTTCAGTATATACAAATAGGAGAGGTCTGTAGGACACCACTAGTAACAGCTTTCTTATCAAAAGTGGATTCACCGATATGGAAAACGTGTCCTGTCAGTAAGCCAGTTTGTTATCCATATGATGATGTAGGGGTTTATGCCTAACTCAGTAAGTTTGTCTATGATCCCCAAGTGAGGGATTGTGATAAAAGCTTTGGCCAGTTCTAGATAAGCAGTGTGTATCGTTTTATGCTCATCCGTGGCTCTCCACGATCCATTTAAGAATCAAACTAAGAATAATTAATGATAATCTTACTAACACATTAAAGTATTAGGAGAGCAAAAATTATAAATCATTACTGAGCACTGAAAGAAAGCAAAACCCTCATTGTAAACAGATAGTCTATGACCACTGAATTACTTCCAACAATAAAACAAATACCAATCACATGACTTTAAACATTTCATGGCTCTCTTAATTAGAGCTAATGATATTAGACAAAGCAACAACAGAAGGAACCAGCAATGCCACTATGAGGGGGGTGGGGGGGTAGGGACTGCCAGAAAGATGGGTACCAGACTATGTCCGTGCACTCAGTTATTTGCTAATAATTAATACATAATACCTTAAATTATCTCAACACATATACAAAATTTGACAAATATAAAGAAAGGTTTTCACCAGAAACTATCAAATGATGTATAGACTTGCTGTTACCAGAGTTTTCCCAGTTACAGAAAAACAGAATCAGTCCATTCAACAAATGTTTAAAGGGATGGCATTGCAATTGTGATAACCATTCCTCCATGCACTGCAGCATTCAGTTCATTAGTATTTATTTGGTCATCTATCCCCTAGAACTCCTGGAGAGTTTGGGAATGAGGTTATTCCGCTTACAAGTTATTGCATTTGTAACTGCCAAAGACAAAGTAAGTGGTAAAGTACTGACAATCCCTTCAGGAACTAAGGCATACAAGTTTAAATCTGAACTAAAGCCACTATCTGTACCAAACATTTCAGTTAATGTAGCATCTAGAGTGCTGCAGAACACAGAGAAGGAAGGACAGCTGCAAAAATCATCCAACCAAGATCTGGCATTATCTTCTGCTTGGTATCTCCAACACTGAGCAGGTGTTCCCTGCAGTATTGTTAATAATGTTTCATTGGTTAAAAAAAGAAAAAGGTGATGTAGACATTTCCAAGTAAAAATATTCACTGTTTAGGAGAAGCAGATATTTGTAATAGCATGTGCAGAATAGCCGCTGCCTGGGAATCAAATAGGTATCAGTCCCATTTCACTTTGGATTGCATAGCAATACTTGCCTTCATGTCAAAGTTAGCACAGATGAGAATACTGAATATTTTACTTAAGCTTCTTGCCTAATCAGTTTTACCTACATATGACTGACAAAGCCACTGACTGTAGGTTTGGGGCAAATGGGAAATCCCAGCAAAGGAAAACTACTGCATTTTATATAGGAGGTTAACTGAAGAGAGTAGAGATGCTTAGACTGATCCAAAGTTCATGTAGTAAAGAAATTTGAAAAATGTTCTGTACATCAAGTTACATTACAAATGTGCAAAGTAAATATTCATTTTTGGCTCCATGAAACTACAAGGAAATAATTAAGGGAGTATTGTGACTCAATCAAACTGCTAAGAAGCAGAAACACAAAACAGAACCTTCTAATATGTTCCAGATCTTTTAGAGTGGCCCAAAAGTTCCTGAAAACTGTATTATCATACTGTGATGTACTAAAAGTAAGCTGTTTCTTGGTATGTGTAATAGCCAGGGTTCATAAGTGTAGGATGTAGAGGGAAAAAGTTTTAAGCACTTTGGCAATAAGGAGTGAGATGAAAGGAAGAGTAACGGTTTGAGTGTTTACTCAGGGACTAACATACCCAAAGAATGCCAAGACAAGCTTAACCTCAAGACTGAGATTTTTTTGTGCTGCCAATAAGCTTTGGACCCCTCGGTCCTCTGAAGCATAATAAATAGTAGTAGGTTTTATTTCAAGAACGACACGGTCCCAAAGATGGTTGACAATTACATATCTCAACTCCCAACTACCCCAAATAACAAAGCCAAAGGCAGAATTTTTAAGAAGTATAAAATGTTAGAATAAAGAGCTATGTTGAAGAGAACTAATCTCAGTTCAATAATAAGACCCTATTTCTTCCATGCGTTCATTTCAACTTGGATAGCTTGTTGAATCTCTTTCTTAATTATGTCTCTAGTTGCAGCAGGAAATGCCACTAATTTTAGGCCTACATACTTATATACATAGATTAAAAAGAAACTTATATCTTTCAACAAGTGAGGGTGGGAGGTTATAGTTTCCAACATCAAGTCTGACTTAAATGGGTTAACCTTATAACCAGCAAATGACAATATTTGGGTATCATATCTTCTGGGTCATTAAGAAATAGAATTAAATCATCAACAAAGTGAGGAAGCCAACTTCTGGCTTTTATAGTTTAACATGTCCCATCATCTACTCCCAGAGCAGACCTCAAGGCTATCATAACAAAAAACACTGAGTAAACGCGCAAAGCACCAAAAGTACAAAAAACACTTTGTTTATTCCAAGATCGCCTTCAGCTAGTTCAGATAGCAGTGTTTTTTTGTTTTTATGGACTTGGACTTCTTGAAACCACTGGTTTAGCTGTTACTCCAATTGTTTGTTATACCTTTGTGCTGTTTTTGTGCAGCCGGGAGCAGACATGTATAGGCCAAGTACCGTACCGTCTACCAGCAATGCACCAGTTCAGTCTCCACTTATGTTGCTAATCTAGTTGAAGGTGATCTTGGAATGAACAAAGTGTTTTTTGTACTTTTAGTGCTTTGTGTGTTTACTCAGTGTTTTTTGTTTTTATGGAATCATTTGAAATCAACACTTTGTAAAGATCTTGTTGTCTAATTGTCTGGGACCAAAAGGTCATTACCTGACTTTAAAATCAATATAATAAAGGATTTCTTCCAAAATGAGGTTGGGAGTCCATGTTCATTAATTAAATGACAGCCCACCAAAAAAAAGGGCCACAGCTGGAGGTGGGAGATGCTTATGTGCTTTGTTTGAATGACCATCCAAACCTGGGGCCTTGTGCAGGTTAAACTTGGATATATATGCTAAAATCTCTGCTTTCCCAGTGGAAGATTCAAGATCTAGCTTTCTGTTCTCTGATATGGCATGAAGAGAGAGCAGAGATTCACAAAATGTAACATCAGCAGGAAATGTCAATAAACCAGCCCTCATTTGCATAGTGCTCTTAATAATGTACTTTACAGATCCTTAAAATGTATGCGATTGTGATTTTTCTGCCCGTTACCATTACCCACGGACAGAATCAAAGGAGAAATCTTCCTAGATCTGGCATTTCACTTAATTACCAAATCTGACTCGACCTGTGGTGAAACCTTACAGCATTGTAGGCTCTGTGCATTAATGCAGTTTCTCTCTTAATATTAATTAAGGTTTGAATCTGGAACCTAATCTGTTGATACTATACATCATCAACCACACAGTCATTCATACGCACTAATTGCATCCAAAATTCCTTATATTTTTCCTGTAATTGCACTAAATCTTTAGACCAGGACTTCCAAAGAGCATTAGTCCAAGTTCTTAGGCTTGAATGAAAAAAGCATTTATATGCATCCTACAAAACATACAGTAAATCTTCTTTCACATTATGCACATGAAGAAACTCTTGGGTAAGGGTGAATAGCAATTCCAGTGATCCAATATAGTAAGGAAGAAGTGGAGGCAGATCAGGGACAGAGAGCCGATAGTTAAATACTTAGGTATAAACTGAAATAATGACTCACTGTCTAATAGAACTGTTTTCTGTCTATCCAACTAAATGTTTTATGTTGTGATGAATAATTTGCATAACAAATAGGGGAGAGTGGTGGGCCTGTAGCATATTCTATATCCAGTCAGTAATTAATTTGGCTAGGGCTGAAATATTGGGGGGGGGGGTCATTGGTCTAGTAATCCCCCTTTGAAAAAATACAGCTTCTATCCCCTGCTATAAGCAGGGAGCCTGGATATCAATCTTGGATATAATTTAAGAGTTAGTCACTTTCACCCATGTTCCTAGATACAATGCAAGCTCACAAATGTAAAAGTATAAGAACCTGTCTACAAAACAGTGTCCACCAGAACTCCCTTATCCAAATTCAAGGAATATATAAAATGAACATCCAGATTACCTTGATTTACAAATATAGCTACTCCCTGCTTCTTACCAAAAGGATGAGCAAAAGGTGCTAAAATTCAACCCTCCCAACCCCATCCACTGACAGACCTTAAGATGTTCTATGCTTGACAAATGCATTTCTTGGACAGCTCATAAGTCCAGAGTTCTTTGGCATAGCCAAATAAGCAACTTAATCTGTTTCACTGGTGAATGAATGCCATTCACGTTATTGCTAAGTAACTTTACACTTGGATATACTGGATAAGTCATTGTTTCCCTGAGAATCATGCCAAGCCAAATTTTTGGGGCTTTGAAACATAAGGCCTAAGCTTCATATTCCCCTTAATATTCTACGGCCTACTTGTAATGGCAATTTTGCAGCCATATCAAGAAGAAAGTAAGAAGAAGCATCAAACTACTCAATGAACAGGGACACAAAAGATGCCACATCTTTCCCCTATTGTTAATTGTGATAGGGGACAATCCAGGCTCATAGAAACAAGCCATAGAAAAAACATTGTCCATGGAATGGGATCCAGGTGTAGAACTCAATAAGGCATAAGTTCACCAAGATAAAGCTAAGGCAAAAAAGTCATGCAATTTGCCTTGCTAAAAATTTCTATTGCAGCATAATACATCTAAATATTAAATCCAGCTGCAGAGATTCCCTGGAGTAGGTAGAGACAAAAATCACAGTAAAAACTGAACACATATAATAGACCTTCCTTGAATATGTAAACACTTTTGAATCAAAAATCAAAGTAAACAAAAACAACATAGCTAGATACACAGCTAGATAGATAGAGATGTATATAAACCCATCAATGTATCAATATAGTACGAAGACTGTCTGCTCAAAATTCACCATGTAGATGTCTGTGCACCACAAACATGGCAGGTGTGGCTTAGAAAATGCTGGTATACATCAGTCAGTGGACATGACAGGTGTGGCTTACCAAGGTGTGTGGGTGCACTAGTCAGTGGGCATGGTAGGTGTGGCTTACCAAGGTGTATGTGTGCACTAGTCAATGGGCATGACAGGTGCGGAGTACAAAGGTGTATCTATGTACTAGTCAGTGGTCATGTCACATGTGGTTTACCAATCTGTAGGCAAGCAGTAGTCAGTAGGCATAGTAGGTTAGGCTTACCAAGGTCTATGAGTGAACTAATCAATGGGCATAGTAGGTGTGGCTTACCATGGAGTATGAATGCACTAATCATTGGGCATAACAGATGTGGCTTACCAATATGTATATGTGCACAGTCAGTGGGCATGGCAGGTGTGACTCACCAATGTGCATTTGTGTGCTAGTCGGTGGCTATGGCGGGTGTGGTTTACCAGGTTGTAGGCATCCAGTATTCAGCAGGCATGGTAGGTGTGGCTTACCACATTGTATGAGTGCACTAGTCAGTGGGCATGACACATGAGGCTTACCAAGCTATAGGTATGCACTAGTCAATGGGCATGACAGATGTGATATATCAAGGTGTATCAGTGTACTAGTCAGTGGGCATGACAGGTGTGGCTTACCAAGGTGTATATGTGCACAGTCATTGGGCATGGCAGGTGTGACTCACTAATGCGTATTTGTGTGCTAGTCGGTGGGTATGGCAGGTGTGGTTTACCAGGTTGTAGGCATGTAGTATTCAGCAGGCATGGTAGGTGTGGCTTACCAAGGTGTATGCATGCTCTAGTCAGTGGGCATGACACGTGTGGCTTACCAAGCTATAGGTATGCACTAGTCAGTGGGCATGACAGGTGTGATATACCAAGGTGTATATGTGCATGGGTCCCTATTAGATCAATGAAAAGGCAATCTACTGCATGGCTGAATAGTCGAAAATTCCGGACCTTGAGATTGGTTTTGTGAGATTGCAGTACAGTGAAGATCAGACAATTTGCCCTTTCCTCACTGTAGGGAAATCCCAGAGTTTCATATATAATTAGCGGGGTGGGGGTACAGCCCCCCACAAATCCGATTTCAAGGTCCAGAATATTCGACTTTTTGGCTGTTCGACAGATTGCCTTTTCGTTGTTAAAATAGGGACCCTATGTGCATTAGTTAGTGAGCATGACAGATGTGGCTTATCAAATGTCTATGTATGCAAAAGCCAGTGGGCATGGCAGGTGTGACTCACCAAGGTATATTTGTGTGCTAGTCAGTGGGCATGACAGGTGTGGCTTACCAAGGTGTATACATGCACTAGTCAGTGGGCATTACAGGTGTGGCTTACCAAAGTGTATGCACGCACTAGTCAGTGGGCATGGGTTGCTCTAGGTATGCACTAGTCTGTGGGCATGACAGGTGTGGCTTGCCAAGCTGTAGGCATGTACTAGTCAGTGGGCATGACAGGTTTGGCTTGTCAAGGTGTATGTGTGCACTAGTTAGTGGTGCAGGTAATTTGTAAGATGATCCTTATTTTCTTGTCCCAGACTGCAGGCTGCATAGTATCTACAGGTGTGGCTTATCAATGTGTATGTGTACACTAGTTAATGGTGCAGGTAATTTGTAATATTGTCCTCATTTTCTTGTTCCAAACTGCAAGCTACGTGGCATCTTTCAGCTTACAGAGGGAGAGAATTAGACAACCATAAACAAATAGTGCAGATAGTGCTAGCTGTACATGATGGGCCCGAGCTCCAACTCTAAACCTCATTGTCAGTACACAGGATGGGGAAATGCAAAGGTCGTAAGGGGTTGGGAGGACAGGGTGATTGTCAGTACACAGGATGGGGAAATGCAAAGGTCACTAAGGGGTTGGGAGGACAGGGTGGTAAAGTTGGGAAGAACAAAAAAAATCTAAATGTAAAAAAGTTCTGTTTGTTCAAGTCCATTTAGCCTTGATTGTCATACTGAGTGAATTTCCAGTGCAAATTTCTACTCTTGTTTATTTAAGTTAACTGGTCAGTGGGTACGTACCAGCCATGGTCTGCGCCAGTCACCAATAATGAAATCAGTAAACCAATTAATAATTTTTTGCCTGTACACAGTTTAAGAGAAGTAGTAATATCATAAGACATCTGTACTAATATTTAAATATATTACAGATATTAAGTACTCTGTAAGGGCAGGTGATATTTCAAACAGTTGAGCTCAAGGTATAAACATTTAGTAAAAATATTCAAATGTATAATATGCATAAACATTTGAGATGAATTATATTTAGCCACCCAGTATTGCAAACCTTGGCTGTAGATGATTGTCACTGTTGAAGTGACACCCTGACCCCAAGTGCAAAACTGGGAAAAGGGGTTGTGGATGGATGGATTTAAATAAAGACAAAACTATAAGCTTCTCCAAGTATAATGAAAGAATATTTACAAAGAGCAGAACAGTTCAAGCAAAGCATTTACTATCATTCGTACAATAACAGTTCATTTTAATCACCCTGAGATGTATATTATTAACAACAGGAGTAATGGGTAGGACAACTTCGCCTGGAGTTTTTCCAGTAACTTATCTGCACTTAATGTGAATATGGTTTCTACAGAGTGTAAACTGCTGATAATATGTGGCTTAATTATTCACACAAATAAACTATGGTATGTTATTTCAGAACCCTTCGTACTAGTAATTTCCAGGTTTTTCTGCATATTATTTTAATCTGATCTGTTTTGCTTTATTTTAAATATAAGACCTTCATCACATCTGCAAAACGTTTTTTTGTTTTTGCTATTCTTAAGTTGTATTATGCTGCCCTCTCAAGGGCATAAGTGGGTATAACATGCTAACCTGTAGTGTGATTACATTATTCCTGTGACAGCATTGCTTTTGTAAAATGTGCAATAAAATAACACTGTTAAATGGTTTAGTGTTAACGTAATTATGAAGAACTTTTAAGATCTGCACTTTTTCAAATGATAGTAATTTACAGCAAAATTCTACAGCAGCATATTTCACTGTGTTGCAATATGTGGGACTTCACGAGGCAACTGAAACCTGACTAGAGATGGTTAACATTTACATCTCAATCAGTGCTGGCATTTACATGCAGCAGAAAATGGGGCACTCAGATTCTGAAACTGGTATCTTCTACATGAGAAAATATTAAAACAAAATGCAGCCTACTGCTGTTTGTAGACTTGTGATATATCAGAAATTATGTTTTGTCATGTCTCATCTTGATGAAATAAAGAAAGAAACAGATCGAATATCAACACAATGATTGTGTCACATAAAATAATTCTAAGAACATAAAGAAAAAGATTCAATATGTTTAGTCACTCGTGCATCAAGCCAGTACTGTGATTTTACATTAGTGTAACAAGCTCAATAATTGTAAACGGATTAACAAAGACAAATGAAAATTATTGTAAAACAAATTGATGACATGGAGTGGCATATTTTTTGTATATGATAAGAGAGTGTATCATAGCAACACATATAAATTAGTATCTATTGAGACTAGATACACAGATGTAATTAGTAATAAATGCTATGAAAGCACTCATAAAATAACATAAAAGCAGACAGATGCAGAAGGCAAAATGGTGCTATGGGACTAATGTAATGCTAGTTGATGAATTTGTTAAGTATAAAAACAAATAATTAACACAGGGCTTATTTGCGAACATAAGTAAGACAGGAAGATAGACTCTAGTTGTAAGTCTAAAAGGACATTGTATCAGTATTCGTGTTTAACAGGGAACATGTTTTTGGATGTGTATATTATTTTGTTTTCTTTTCTATTAATGTATGTGTGCCTGTGTCTTATGCTAACATAATAAAGGTGTTTAAAAACAAAAAAATAAGTGTTTTTGTTGTATACACTTGAATAGTAAGAATAAAAACAATTTTAATTAATGGATTCATGCAGTGAATGTTGGCTTTGCTTACATTATGGTTATGTGTAGAAAAACAGATACACATACATGCACAGTCACACACACACTCGCGCGCGCGCACACACACACACACACACACACACACACACACACACACACACACACACACACACACACGCACACGTATATATAAAGGTTTACTATCACTTATATGATGCCAACAAGCTCGATTCCTGCAATATCAATATCGAGGAAGAAAGAATAAAAGCTGTAACTCCAAAATTTTGCAGTAATGGAAAATATCAAATCCCAAAACTCCCTACCACTCTGGACTCATGAACAAGTGCTAATCTGGGTCTTCCAGGGGATGGGGACAATCCAGGAGTTTGTTTTTGCCTATTCTAGTAAGGGCATTATCCCTCCTCACCAAAAGAGCTGACATTTTCTGCAAGATATGTAGATTTGGCACATACTGTTGCATTCAGCAAGGGGCGGCAGACATTGCCATTGTCTGTTAAATGAAACATTGCAAACTAAAGAGGTCCATACACAATATATGGTACTGAAGAGCAAAAAATGGCAGACAGTATGTCACATAAACCTGTCGTATTTTGAGAGTCTCGTGTATATGTGATTACGTCTACATGGAGAAATAATGTATCTGCATGATAATAAGGTATGCTCACTTATTTTTTGTTACATCAGTTGTGCAGTAAAACCTTTTAGGTCTATGTAGATGGTGATACTTCCTATTTAATGCTTGTTGTGAGTATATTTTGTGGGCAATGAAGCATATTTTCCACTCATGTAGTGTCCCTAGATATATTACATTCTTAACACAGAAAGCTGCTTGCTGTCCACAAATGCCCATAAATGTATGTTACACGCCCACCTCATCCACTCAACCAGAAATAGTTACTTATCTATGAAGCTGGGTAGAAAAATGATTTTTTATTTGTTCAGATATTATTTTCTCTTTCTCTCTCTCTCTCTATATATATATATATGTATAAAGTGCATTTGAGTGCATTTGTGGCAGGGTTAGCCACCCAGTGGTGTGAACCTTGGGTCTAGGGGATTGTCATTGTTAAAGTGACACCCCATTCCCATGTGTAAGAATGAGAAAAAAAATGGTCTGAGAATGGATAGATGGATATATAAAGTGCATAGAACACCATGATAATGCTCCAGAAAGGGAAAATAAAGTTGTCAACTGCTTCCCTAGCACAAGACTCAACCATAACAGCACTTAGAAGTGCTTAACAAACGTTTGTTAAGGATATCCCAATCACTTTTAAAACTGTCTTACCTAGATTTGCTTCTCTATATCTCATGATTCCTCTCACCAGGTTACAAATAATAAAAATTCAATATTAAAAAAAAAAACAAACAAAAAAAAAAAAAACATGGACCCATCATTTCACCCCCTAGAATTTCAGATTCCAATTTTGGACTTTCTCAAAATAGAACTGCACTAGTGAAGACATTAAATGGCTCAAAGTCCACATCTTCCCTTTTGTCCTCATGTCCCAAGTCAATATGTAACTACACCTCTGATTTTGCATGGGAGCAGTTTCTATGGGGGAAAAGGTGCACAGCCTGTGAACTTTTCAGACAGGTCAAAGCACATGAATGTCAAAGAGATGTTAGCTGTGATCCAGCCCATAAAATCTCTTCATCATCTGCCATCCCCAGGGCATCTGCAGGTGATTACAGACAACTTTTTAGTGATGTGGTACTTAAACAAATGGGGGGGGGGGCACTAGTTCTTACAATCTGTGCAGGGTGGCTATCATTGCTTGGGAGGTAAATCAGCATTGTTTAACTCTCCAAGCAAAATGTAGACCCCTACAAATGGAAATTGAATTAAGAGGTATTTCAGAAATTGATCCATTTGTGGGGAACTCCTCATATAGATCTGTTTGCCTCCTTTTATAACAAACAACTAAACAAATTCTGCACCAGAACTTGCAGACATGCCTGAAAAGCAGATGCATTCTCATTTCTGTGGTTGGGTATATTCCTTTACACATTTCCACACTTTCCACTGATTTCTATGGGTAATTCTGAAGATTCAGAAGGACTTCCCAAATATCACTGAGGTGACTCCTTTTTTGCACAGGCCACATTGTTTCTCCCTTCTTATGGAACTGGTCAAGGACAATTACCACAAGTATCCTTACAGACTGGCCAATTTAAGGTTCATCTCATGGAAGACTGCTTTTATTATTGTTCTGACATCTGCAAGAAGAGCGTCTGAGTTGCAAGCTCTCATGGTGAGTGCATCCTATCTGATCATTTATAAAGATAAGGTCACACTAAAACCAAATCCCTCATTTTATTTATGCCCAAAGTTATTTAAGACTTTTATTTGAATCAAGCCATCCATCTCATAGTGTTCTAACCTGACCCTCAGAACAAGGGAGAAAAGATTCCACGTACTCTGGATGTGTACAGGCAGCTCAGGTATTATCTTGACAGAACTAAGTCCTTTAGAAAAGCATATCAGCTCTTTATTTTTATGGTTAGACAAAGAAAGGAAGACCTGTGTCAAAACAAGACTATTTTTTAGATAGTTACCCTTAGCAATTGCTTTTTGTTATTCTAACTGTGGCAAATGTATTCCAGGCAGTATTGAGGCACTTTTAACTAGAACCTTGGCTTCTATGATGATATACTGGAAAGGGATGGACTCTAGAAGCATTTTAGATGCAATACTATGGTTCTCTGCACATACTTTTACAAAGCATTACAAGCTGTATTCCTTTTCCAGGTCCAAGACTATAACCAGACCCTGGGGTCTCCTGGACATTTAACTTTCCTCCTCCTCCCAAGTTGGATAGGCTTTGGTAATTAACCCATTTAGTCAAAGGCAAGTGTGAAAATGGGAATGATGAACATAGTAAAGTTGTATAAGTTGCACTTACTGTAACAGTAGATGCTCATTTCCTCAAAACTGTAGTAACCACACCTATCCTCCATCCCCCTACTTCTGTATATAGTTAGTTGTTTGTATATAAAGTTATTTGTTACTGTTTATATCTTTTAGAGGTTTAAGATGAGTAAACTCTTTCTCTCTGTATAGACAAGAAAGCTATGAAATTGTCTACACTCTGACTGCTGATTTCCCTCCATGGAGCTAACCAATCAGCAGTCAGAGTATATTTTGGGAGGGAGCCGTAGCTTTGTGAAGCTGGCCAGTTGTTGTATTGTTGGCAGGATACAATCCATACAGGCAAAGGCTACTGTATCAGTGAAGAATTTGAAAATCTGCTGTTATGGTAAGTACAAATTACACACCTGTGCTTTTCTATGCATGGAAGAAATGATGAGGAGACAGGCAGTCTGAGCAATAAGGCAACATTTCCTTTGTTTCAACGGTATAAGGTTGTAAGAAATATGACAGACCATATTTTTGCCTTTGAAAAGGAGAGGAACAACTCTTCCAGGCACTGGGATATGATCACTCAGGTAAGGAGTTGTTCTTGCAAAAGTAACTGAACAAGAAATATGGCCTGAGTGACTGAATTGTCTTTATTGATATTCGAATACATGTGATCATCTGAACTGAATCTTTGCAGTTTTTCTTTTCTCTTTGTTGTTCTAGATATGATAGATATTATGAAGATAGCCTGCCATTCTCAAACTCTTATAATGTTCAGCAAGGATAGGGGATTATAACAGAAGCACTGGGTATAAAAGAGTTATGCAGGTAAACCAAAGAGGTGAAGCAGGAGACTGAAGGAAAGAGAAACAGTGTTATATGATGGGCAAGTAAGGAGTGACAAGACACGAGGTTATGTGGGGAGTGAGTCATTCCATTAATTGTGCACCAGTAAAACTGTCATGGGAGAAGGTTGCAATGAATGCTGAGTGGGAACTATAGCAGGGGACTGATATTATAACAGGGTATGTCTAGGAAGTGTTACAAACAGCATTTGGTTCTGGTTTGATCATTTGCTTAGTTATAAAAAGACTGCAATAATATTTGGACAGAAGGAAACAAAAGTCAGTCTGACATGGTTGTCATACTAAATGTGAGTATTAATATAGGATACAGGCAGCCAGGAGAAAGTACAGTTGTGTACTCTTACCATAAATATAGATGTTCGATTGTGTTCACTGTTGCAGTCATTACTGTAGGGTTATTCCTGCTGGCAGCAGCCCTCAATCGGCCAGAGTCCCAAAGTCTGGGTCCGACGTCGGCTGAGGTCGCTCCTTCCCTGACGTCAGTACGCCAGGGGTATAAAGGCCTCAGCCGATGCCATTTTCCTCAGTTTTTCTTGCCCCAGATGTCAGATGCCCAAAAAAAACAGGCCAATAGCTTAGACTGAAGAATAAGCATGCATCAAAGTAGAACAAAACTAAAATCATCAGCAAATATACCTCAGAGGAAGAGTAGTGTAAAGGAAACACAGACAGTACTCATAGAAACAGCAGAAGAGGGGATAGGAGGGAGGGTAACCCAGACTGCAACAGTGAACACACCAGAACATCTACATTTATGGTAAGAGTACACAACTGTACTATGTTCATCGTAGTTCACTGTTGCAGTCATTACTGTAGGGTTGAATCCCAAAGCTAAGAAAGGGTGGCTGGAGGAGGTACAGAAGGGGCGGCCACAAGGCCCTGCAGGACTGCAGAGGCAAAGCCAGCCCTAGATTTATAGTAGAGAGGGAGGTTGTAGTGCTTAGAAAAGGTATGCACAGAACTCCAAGTAGCAGCTTCTAAAATTTCCTTAGTAGGAACTCCACTGAGGAAGGCTGCAGAAGTAGCAGCAGCTCTGGTAGAATGTGTCCTGATGTTAATAGGAACTGGTTTGCCATGATGTGAATAACAGAATCTGATGCAGTGGGCAATCCACTTAGAAATAGTTTGTTTAGTGATTGCTTTTCCCTATGATGAAGCAGCATAGGCTGCAAACAATTGGACAGTTTTCCTAAAAAACTTGGTCCTGTCCAGGTAAAAACGAAGCTGTCTGTGTATGTCTAAAGAATGCAAAATTCTCTCTTCTTCATTTTGTGGATTAGGATAGAAGGTAGGTAAATGAATAGTCTGATTCAAGGCTACCTTAGAAACCACCTTAGGCATAAAAGTGGAGTTAGTCCTCAGGGAAACCCTGTCCTGATAAAAAATAATGAAGGGATTCACAGACATGAGTGCTTGTAATTCCAAAACCCTTCTGGCAGAGGTTATTGCTAAAAGAAGAGCAGTTTTCCAAGATAAAAACTTTAAATCTGTGTAGCCGCAGGTTCAAAAGGGGGCAGAGTTAGTTTTTCCAAAACATAGTTGAGATCCCAAGCGGAAACTGGAGCACTTCTAGGGGGCCTAATATTCTTTGCTCCCCTGAGATATTGTTTAAGTAATGGATGAGAAAAAATAGGGGGATCCATATTGTATTGTACTGTGCAGAAATAGCCGAGGCATGTATTTTGATAGATGAAAAAGATAGGCCCTTATGCAACATCTCTGTTAGGTATTGTAAAATCAGAAGGATGTTTGGAACTGTAGTATCAAAACCCTGGGCCTGATTCCAGATGCAAAATCTTTTCCATTTTCCTGCATAAGATTTCCTGGTGCTGGGCCTTCTAGCCTCAATAATTACATCCATTACCTGTTTGGTAAGGGTAGAATTGCTTATAGCCATTGGATCCGCCAGGCTGCTAGATTCAGTGTTTTGACATGACTGTGCAGGATCCGGCCATCTTGTTGATACAGTAGATGTGGAATTTGTGGTAGAATCCAGGGCGGACCCTGAGCCAATTACATCAGGGTTGAATACCAGAATTGTCGAGGCCAGTTGGGAGCCAAAAGAATCATATTTGGTTTGTCCTGTTTGATCTTCAGAAGTACCCTTGGTAGAAGAGGGAATGGAGGAAAGGCGTACACTGAGAGGTTTTTTTCAACTGAATGAAAGAGCATCCACTTTCCATGCCCGTTCGTGGTAGGTCCTCATGCAGAACGTTTGAAGTTGGTGGTTTTGGGGGGATGCAAAGAGATCTATGTCCGTGCACCCCCATGCCTCTGTTATCATCCTGAATATCTGAACATCCAACATCCATTCATGTGGATCTGAGAGATTTCTGCTTAGACTGTCTGCCAGAGAGTTGTCTTTTCCTGGCAGAAATTGTGTTTGTAAATCCACCTTGGAGGCCAGTGCTGTGTTCCACAAAGTCATGGCCAGTCTGCACAGGGGGTAAGAGTGGGAGCCTCCCTGATTGTTTATGTACCACATCACTGTAGTGTTGTCTGACTTTATCAGTAATTGTCCTGGTAGAATGAAATCCTTGAAAGCTGTCAGAGCATTGTGTACAGCTAGCATTTCCTTCAAATTTATGTGCAGGTGCATTTGGTCCTCTGTCCAGGCACCCTGAAGACATTTTCCTTGCATGTGGGCTCCCCATGCATAGTCCGAAGCATCCATCGTTATCACTTGATTGGCTGGAGTGGGACAGAAAGGCTTTCCCTTGTTCTAGAGACAGGCCTCGGCCCACCAAAGAAATTCCCACTGGAGGCAAGGCAAAATTGTGATCACTGTTTCCAAACTGTGACAATGCTGAGACCATACACTCTTGAGGTACCACTGTATTTTCCTCATATGCAGTCTTGCATATGGTATTAGCAGAATGCAGGATGCCATGTAACCCAAAGCCTGCAGAATTTTTCTTGCAGTTAGCTGACTCTTTGCAGCCAGGTTTTTGAAAGAGGAAGCCAGTTGCACTTTTTTGTCTGGTGTCAAGTAAGCCATCTGAGTTGTAGTGCTCAAAAGAGCACCCAGGAAAGGAATCTGTTGAGTGGGTACCAGGTTTGATTTCTTTAGGTTCACTGTAAACCCTAGACACCTGAGAAGATGCTGCACAAAAAACAGATGCTGACGTAAAGTCTCCTTGTTGTCCGCTTGAATGAGACAACATCCAGATAAGGGTATATTTGAATTCCCTTCTGTCTGCAAAATGCCATTACTGGAGCCAGGCACTTGGTAAAGACCCTGGGTGCAGTAGATAAGCCAAAGGGCAGCGCAGAGAACTGGTAATGTTTCAGGCCCGCTTTGAATCTGAGGTACCTTCTGCATTCCTGCCTTATAGGAATATGCAGGTAAGCTTCTTTCAAGTCCAAAGTCACCATCCAAGCGTTCTTGCTCAACATGGGCAGCAGCTGCTGCAGAGTGAGCATTTTGAATTTTGGTATGTCCAGAAAGGTGTTTAGTACTGAAAGATCCAGGATTGGTCTTCATGTGTTTTCCTTCTTGGGAACCAGGAAAAGTCTTGAATAAAAACCTTGCCCTATTTCTGTGTTTGGTACCAATACTATGGCCCTCATAGCCATGAGGGACTGCATTTGCTTCTGAGCCTCTGCCCATTGATGCTTTGGCAGGTCTGGCCATCCATTGGCAAGGTATGGAAATGAAATTTGTAACTCCTTAAAACTATGTCCAGAATCCATTTGTCTTGGGTTATGCGGCTCCAATTGTGATGAAAAAGAGAAATTTTTCCTCCCAAAGGCGCTTCCAGGAGAGGAGCCCCTCGAGTTAATAAGGGAGAGTCATAAAGACTGTTTCCTGTAAGGTTGTGACCTATCTTCTCCACCCTTGGGAGAGGGAGCACTCCACTGCCTGTGTCTGAAAGAGGTCTGTGCCTGTCCTCTACCTCTGGAACACCTGTATCTGCCTCTCTGGGGTCTGTCCAAGGTTGGAAAGGACCAAGGCTTAGCTGGCCAGTTCCTGCTAAAGCTAGGAGGTTGCACCTGTAGAAAATCTTTAACCGTCTGCATAGATTTGGCCTTGTCTTCCATTTTTTTAATACCTCCTCGGCTTTGGCCCCAAACAAAACATTGCGCTGTAGAGGGGCATCCAACAGTTTTGCCTTAACCTGATCTGACAAACTTTGCTCCCTTAACCAAGCATGCCTTCTAATAACTGTGCCAGTAGCTGCAGCCCTGCAAGAAGCCTCCAAAGAATCAAAACCACAGTGCAGGGTATGATTACCCACCTGCTCAATAGCATGCAATAAATCCTGTAGCTCCTTACTTTCTGTACAACCAGAAACAGCTGACATCGTTTGTTTCAACACAGACAAAAGGTACTGCTGATATTTCAACATATGAAATTGACAATTCAAAGCTCTAATAGACAAAGTAGCGGAAGTATAGACTTTTTTGCCCCATCTTTCCAAGGCTCTGGATTCTTTGTCAGAGGGAATAGGGTTCTTAGCAGAGGCTGCTTTAACACCCTTAGGACCCTGCAAAATAGTTTCTGGATCAGCTGAAGGATTTTTAAAAAGGAATTTGTGAGAATCCAGAACCCTATAATACCTATCCGGTTTGACAGGAGCAGGAGGAAAAGAATCAGGAGAGAGGGTAGTTTCTGTAAAAACATCATCCACAATGTCCAAGACAGGGGGGATAGCCAGGGGCCTATGCTGGGGAAGAAGAAGAACATCTCTAAGCCTTCTCTTGGATTCAGAGTATTCCTGCCCTTCCCAGTGGAAATGCTCTCTCATGTCATGCAAGGTTTCCCCAAAAGAATAATCTTCAGGAGAGGAAACTGAAGGAAGGGATTCTTCAGCATCAGAATCCTCATAAGGAGGGAAGGAATAGTCCTGCTGAGAGGAAGAAGCAGAAGAAATTGAAACCTGATCTGATGAATCATAATCTGGCTCTTGCCTAGGCCTTTTGGCAGGAGGGGGATGGGAACCCCTGATTATAGTTAACAGGTCTTCGGCCATTTTAAGCATCTGTCCCTGAGGTCTAAGGCCTTGAACTGAAGAGGCCTGTGCTTGTCTCTTTGTCTTTGCCGGAGCCTTAGTCTTTGTCTTTAAAACTGAAGCCATTTTAACATGAAGCTGAGTAGGCCTGAAAACCCCCCCAGAAGCCGGTGCCTGCACAGTGGCTCCGGACCCATCTGAGGGACCATTATCCGAAGGTCCGGTCCCTTGAAATTCAGAAGGCCCCATCGGCTCCTCATGGGAGTCAGTACAGGCGAGCGGTTCAAAAGTGGCGGACAACAGGGGCTGCAAAAATGCCTCACTGACGACTGATGAACTGGCAACTGGCTCTAATAAAGAAATGTCGTCCGTTTTGGACCTCGGAGGTCTGTCTTTATCTTTGCGCCATTTGTGTGCTCCAGCCGGATAAGAATCCGATGACATATTGTAATTAAATCTTTTCCCAAAGTAATGGAAGGCAAAATTGTACCTGCGCTTAATAGTGCATTGGTTAAATCTAGCACAAAACCTACAACTAGCTACGTCGTGGTCAGGGCCTAGGTAAGGAATACAGTAAGAATGAAAATCCTTATGAGGTATTTGCTTCCCACAAGAAATACAATTATTAACTTTTTCTGACATCGGACTGGAGCAAGAAAAAAGTTTCCCCAATGGGGTACTTAGCTTTAGGAAGAAGAAGTCTTCAGACAAATCACCAAAGTGAACAGGAGTCGGCCGACCGGCACTTGCGAACTGTTTTGCTTTGGGCACCACGCGGCAAGAAAGACTGAGGAAAATGGCATCGACTGAGGCCTTTATACCCCTGGCACGCTGACATCAGGGAAGGAGCGACCTCAGCAGACATCAGACCCAGACTTTGGGACTCTGGCTGATCGAGGGCTGTTGCCAGCAGGAAGAACCCTACAGTAATGACTGCAACAGTGAACCACGATGAACATCCAGTGTGCAACTGTAATCAATTACTAGTAAATGATCAGGGAACCATGTCCTATGGGCCAAGTAGATTGGATAATAATGTGTCTCACACAATTACCCAAAATCTGGAAGCTGTTCAATTTGTATATCGTTTTTAAAATACAAAATTGTTTAAAAAAATAGTTTAAGAGTTTTTTTTTTTTTTGCACAGATTGTTAATGGGATCCACATTTCTTTTAATAATGGAGAATAAAAGTTCATGTTTTAAAAAAATCCTAAACCCTTTTAGAGCTTACCAGTACCCTCCTTCAGGTTACATCTCCTTTGTCCATGAAGGCCATATTAGTAAATCCCAGACTAAATGTGTTCATGCCCATAAAGTTATCCCAATTTTTTTTAAAGGAAGGTAGTGAGTCACATTGTTTAATATGCAGGGGATGTTTATTCCAGAGGTTTGGGAGGCACTGGATTATAAACCTGTCCCTCCCCCATCTTTTATTTATCTTTTGGTAAAGATTGTTGTGTTTCAACAACCAGCATGATGAACTTTGCACTGTGCTACCAAATAGGGTGGGTCAGCTTTATCAGTTGGAGAATCTGATTGGTTCCTTACTAATTATGTTTTAAATGGGGAAGCTAATTGGTTCCTAACTAATTGCTAATCAACAGTTGGGTTACTTTGTGTGTGTGTGTGTGTGTGTGTGTGTGTGTGTGTGTGTGTGTGTGTGTGTGTGTGTGTGTGTGTGTTTTTTTCATATACTTTTTTGCACCTTTTTAATTGTTCATTTTGTTTTGAGAACAAAGGATCATTTGTTGTCTGTCACTAACTCCAGTGGGACCACCCACAGTGGAATCCTTTGAGATTCTATGACTGCATCTAGTTTGCAATCATGTGCAAACTTTGTCAGTTAGAGGTCCTTGACTTTAACCTGATTTGTTGTACTTTTTGTTTTGGGATCAGGGAATGCATAAGCCAGGGGTCCATAATAAGCGTATTTAGTGTATCAATTGCGGTAGTGTTGTCGCCTCATAGCAAGACGTTGTCCCATTCGATTCTCAGCTAGAGCATCTTCTGTGTGGAGGCATACATGAATGGGGTGTGCCTTCATTGAAGGTTGTGCATCAGGGCTGGTAACCCGGTACGTAAAAATCCACTACCAATCATTAGCGGACCGGAGTTCCGCTGTGGCGGCCCCTAACCGGGAAAAGCTGAAAGACACAAACAAACAAAGTGTATCAATTGTTAACAATATGAGACAAAGCAATTTAAGCATATTCCTAGTGGAGGAAGAGTAGATTGTATAGAATTGCTGTGTTAGAGAAAAGATTTGGACAAGAGGGGAAGGAAAATAGTGCAACATAAAAATATACAGACAGAGGGAAGGGTAGTGGCGGAATGCAGTAGATTTAGTAGATCAGTTAGTTTCTCCTGATAGCTTACTGAGGTGGAAGTTTATTTGACAGTTTAGGAAGATGGATAGCAATTGGCTGAAAGAGATGCGGTGGGGCTTGAAACTATAAAGGAAATTATGGAAAAGGACTGAGAAGGGGGGTAAGGCATGGCCTTTCCCAGCAAGGTCTTGTGCAGTGTGCTGTCCTACTCCTGTAGTGTAACTGCTGCACAGAAAACAATCTGTGCTACCTGAAGGTCAGTACAGGGACAGAGCGGAGCTCCTGCTTCTCTAGTCTGTTTGGCTGGGGTAGGGATGGCCACTATATATTTTAAATGCAATGTATTTGCATGTTTGAATATTATACTTTTGCCCAAATGTTGGTATGATCTTTGTTATATCCTGTAAAAGTCCTTTTAATACTTGGGGGGGAATGCATGAGCAGCAGTGTCAAAACCCTGTTTAGCTGCTAGTGAGGGGGTGATCACCTGCTAGCAGTGAACATATTTCAGGACTCCCAACATTCTCTTGGGGGAGGGGGTGAGGACAAATGTGATGTCCTTTCTAGAGCAAGTTTCTTGTCCTTCCACAGATCACAGCTGTTATTTTTGCCTTTGCCCTTTCAGCTGCTAGAGCTGTGGCACTGTTGAGTACAGATATATGATAACAATGCAACTATAGTTGCTCAGTTGACTGCCACAGATTTCACTCACACCCTGCTGCAGGGAGAGCCGCTCCAACCTTTTTTGACTTCCAACCACGTAAGGCTCATGTTGCCACCGGAAAGTGAAGTATGCACTCCTAAATATATCTATAGCTATATATCTATATCTATGTGTGTGTGTGTATATCTATATATCTATCTACATATATATATATATATATATATATATATATATATATATATATATAAATATATAAGAACTCCACAACCCTCCACACCACATGCCGTGCATAGACCACACACCTATGTCTCACAACCACTAAGGCCTAAGCATAAACCCAACATATTAGTCATAGGAGACTCCATTGTAATGCACACAGATGTGCCTCTCACCAGGCTGGATAAGGAGAAAGTCACGGTTAGTTGTTTGTCAGGTGCCAGAATCCGCCATATCACACATGCACTCAAGTCTCTTAACAACAGGTACTGTTATGACTGTCACAGTCCATGTTGGCATGAATGAGTTGAGACGTACCTCCCTGGACTATATGAAGAGAGACATGATTGAACTCACTGAATATGTGTCCCAGGCAGGTATGTCCCTAGCCTTAAGCAGCATTCTATCATCACCCAGAATGATGCCTCAATACAAACAGAAAACGATTGACATTAACAATTTGGGAACATATGATCGACAGACCGCACTGCTTTGCTAGAGATGGCCTGCGTCTGTCTCACTTAGGCTTCAGGCTTCTGGCAAAGGCCCTTGCCTCCCCCATAGTGCCTTTTTTAGGAAAAGTCATGAGGTTGATACTACCAACATAAAAATTTCAACAAAATGCAAATTAAAGGCCATGCTGCTAAATGCTAGGAGTCTAAACATGAAACTGCACTCATTGCAAGCAATCTTAACCCTAGAAGATGCTGACATTTGTGCAGTCACAGAAACCTGGTTCAAAGCTGTGGAGAGTACCCCAGCCTTACCTGGTTACTCATCCTATCATACATTCAGACCCCAAAATGTGGGCAGCAAAGCCAAAAGAGGTGGAGTTTCAATATATATTAAAGACACACACACCTCCAGGCTGGTCAAACAGTATGATTCACAGGAGACACTCCAGGTGCAGTTAACCATTGATAAGAACCCTATTCAAATTATGGCTAGCTACAGGCCCCCAAATTTGACTCAAGATGCCCACTACACCTAGCTGGACCTCTTCAAATCTATCAAGATTCAACCCTTTACCCTGATCCTGGGTGACTTTAATTACCCAACCATAGATTGGAAAAACTACTCATGCCAGCACACAAATGCCAAGAGATTCCTCGATTTTATCAATGCAAATGCCTTGAAACAGCTAGTTGATACCCCCACAAGAGGAGATAATATCTTAGACTTGGTATTAAACAACATGCACCCCTACAGTATCATCCATCCTAGTAAGATCCGACCATAAAGTGGTCACTTTCAATGTCACCATCTCCCCTGAACCCCTATAGCTAGGGTCAAACAAAAAAACTTCTCCAAAGCTGGTTACAACCTCCAGAGGGATGGTCTAAACAGCTTCACAGCCCCCTCCCCCACTGTGGGAACTGGCACTAATGTCCAAAATCTACACCAAAGTACTATATGAGCATTTATATAGATACATGGAATCAGAAATACCTGACAGGACAAAAATATTCTCCGCAAGGAAGAGTAAACCTGTCTGGTGGACATCTGCAATAAATAAACTATATAACAAAAGGAACAATTTCTGTCCAGGAGCAAGAAGGAACAGGTGCCAAATGGGAAGCAATATCTCCTTAGCCTGAATAAGCAAATAAGAGCACTAGTGAAATCCTCTAAAGCCAACTTTGAGTCCAAATTGGCCACATCTACTAGAGACAATCATAAGGCCTGCTTCACATATGTCTGCAATCTAAAAGAAAGCAGCTAGATCTGTTCAGACCTGGTGGGCAAGGACACCACATACACAAATGCTGTAGATGTAGCCAATCTACTGGCTGACAGATTCAGTTAAAACTTCTCCTCTCTGTCCTCCCATCAGTAAATCAGGACATCCCCAGTACCTGCCCCCCACCCCTTTTCTCTAGGTAACAGGTCATCACTGACCTCTCAAAGGCAAAAAAATACAGCCTCCAGGGGACCCGATAACATCCCAGGCTGCATCCTACATGAACTCAGGCATGAACTTGCAACACCATTAGGCACCCTATTCAACCAAAGCCTGATTACCGGCTTTGTCCCAGCCAAGTGGAGGACAGCCACTGTCATCCATTTACACAAAGGTGGAGTGTCCACTGATCCAGGAAATTATAGACCCATCAACCTAACTAGCCTGATCCACAAGGCCATGGAACGGATTATCATGGACCTCATTAACGGGGACATTGGGAACCTCCAAACACTCGACCCCACACAGTTTGGCTTTGTCAATGGGAGGTCATGTCTGTTAAATCTGGTCAACTTCTTTGACACAGTCATCAAAGCCATGGACGAGGGGAAGATGGTGCACAGCACCTACCGTGACCTGGCCAAAGCCTTCAACACTATTCCCCACTCGGGCATAGTAGATAAACTCTCTCAACTAGGCATCAATCCATATATTACCAGATGGGTAGAAAACTGGCTCACAGATAGAACCCACCTAATCAAAATAGTTGAAGCCACCTCAAGCAGTAGACCCATAATGAGCAGCGTACCCCAGGGATCGGTCTTGGGGCCTTTGTTATTTGGGATATACTTCTCTGAGGTGCAGGCCAAAACCAGTGGGCTATGGCTGACCAAGTCTGCAGATGACTGCAAGCTGGGCGCAGTCATCAATTTCCCAAATGATGTGGATGTCCTCCAAGAAGGTCTCACCCAAGTAAAAGACTGGTGCCAGGAACATGGACTCAAGCTGAATGCCAAGAAATGCATCATCATCCCTTTTGGGGAGAGTGATGTCCCCACATATTATCACATTAATAACAATGTCCTAAGTACACAATCAGTAGTGAGGGATTTGGGCACCCAGGTTGATAGCAACCTGACATTTGACCATCATGTTGCTTCAGTTGTATGGAAAGCTTTCTACATGGCCTACCTCATAAGTAAGAGTATCTTATCCAGGGACAAAGAGGTCATAAAATCTCTGTATTCTTCCCTTATAAGGCCAATTATTGAGTACAATGATGGTATGTACCTCACAAAGCACATGCAGCAGCTGGAGAGACCACAGAGGTTCCTCACCAGCAGGGCCGGATTTTCCTATAGGCTAACTAGGCTTCAGCCTAGGGCCTCAAGATCAAGAGGGGCCTACATTCAAATTGTTAGCAAAATTAAAATTACACTATTCTAAAAACAGTGAACACTAAAATACTGAACCGAAAATAAGGAGAAATTCTACGCATATGACTAATAAACAAACATAAAAATGTATTGGTTAATCAACGCGTTCGGCTCATTGGGTCTGTTCATTTGTATATACTAGATTGCACCAAAGTATAGTTCATACATTCACTGATTGCTATGGAAAATATTGACGTGCCTTATGCTACTAAGCTCTGGTTTGTTCTTGCATAAATAAAGTGCAGATTGGTGTAGATTGGAACAGACAAATGAACAGACCTATTGATATCCCGACATTCGGTTATATTCGTGTTACTTCGATAATATGAAACACGTGTTAATGTTATTAGAAAAGATTCTTATTTTAGGATTGGATTGCGTACACGATCATTTGATTCTCACCTTTTGAGTTCAGTAGGTTCAATACTTTAGTGAAGTGTTTATAGACTATTGAAAAAAATTTTTGTGACAATATCTTCATCTTATTTATGCACAATAATTAATAACTCAAATATTTTGTTCTAGATTCTAATCTAAGAATGAGTAAAAGATTTGAAAGTGGCACTTGCAAACGCAAGAAAAAGAAGCTACAAGAGTATGAGGCAAAGAAGCTAACACCGATTACTGCTTACATGCATGTGCCAACTAGTACTACTCAATTGGAAGCAATGCAGCACGTTGTATGTGAGGACAGGGCTGTTGCACCAACTCAAAGTGAAAATATGGAACTAATTCAAGAGCAACTTACTGAACACGAATATACAAATGAGCCACAAGAAAATAATACGAATATTCAGAATTTTTTTCAGACACCTAATGAGAAACACCATGTTCAAGATGTTGCAAATTTAGATAGTGATGTCAAATATATGTCTACTGTAACAGATGTTGGCTTGTGGCCAAATTTATCGCAAAATGATGTATCATATTGGGTAGAGAAGTCCCTTCTCAAGTTCAGTATCACTGTGGACCATTTTTAAATTCTAAGCGAGAATATAAGAATCAGTCCAGATTTTGTACAAAAGCAATTTTTTATTCAACAAAAGCCAGTGGAGAAAAATATACCCTAGAATGGCTTGTGTACTCTCCCTCAAAAGGCTGCGTTTTTTGCTTTGTTTGTAAACTCTTTCCAAATATTGCATCTTCTGCAACAGCATTAACTTCTGAAGGGTTTAATGATTGGAAAAACCCTGCTATCATTCAAACTCATGAAAATTCGGAAAATCATAGGGATGCTATGTTAACGTACTTAACAAGAGCAAAAGGGAAAACTTTAACTTCAAAGCTAGAGGAAGAAATAAGAAAAGAGCAGCAATACTGGCGTTACGTTATAGAAAGAGTTTTCGCTGTAATTTGCACTCTTGCAGAGCGAGGCTTACCATTTAGAGGAGACAATGAAAAGTTTAGAACTCCAAATAACGGCAATTACTTTGGTCTTCTAGAACTAGTAGCAAAATTTGATCCATTTTTAAGAGATCATATCGATCGATATGGAAATACTGGCTCAGGAAAACCTTCATATCTGTCTAAAACTATATGTGAGGAAATTATTCAACTTATGGCAAATAAAGTGAAAGACACAATTGTGGTGGAAGTGAAAAAGGCTGGCTATTTTAGCTTTTCAGTAGATTCCACTCCTGACATATCTCATACTGATCAGTTGACCTTAATTATTAGATATGTGTCACCTGAAGATGGTTTGCCAACTGAGAGATTTTTAACTTTCCTTGAGCTAAAAGATTACTCAGGGGAAAGCATAGCTGATTTAGTATTTAACTATATCACTACTGAACTTGAAATTGATTTCAGAAAATGCCGAGGACAGTCTTATGATAATGCAGCCAATATGGCTGGTAGATACAATGGTATGCAGCAAAAAATTATCGAAAAAAACAAGTTTGCAAGATTTGTTCCATGCACTGGTCACTCTTTAAATTTAGTAGGTCGTTCAGCTGTTGATTGTTGCCTTGATGCTGTTAATTTTTTTGGTGTTGTGAACGAAGTTTATATCTTTTTCTCGTCTTCCACAAAAAGATGGGCAGTTCTGAAATCACATTTGAAACCTCATTCTAAAGTGCCTAAATATTTATCAGACACTAGGTGGGAGGCACATGCAAAAGCTACAGAAGCTATTTTAGAAAATTACAATGATATCACCGATGCACTCAATTATTTACATTCAGATAATAATACAAAGGGTGATACTAGATTGAGGGCCAACAATCTTTTAGAGAAGATGGAACAATTTGAATTGTGTTTATGCTCCATTTCTGGAATCGAATACTGAGACATTTTTCAAAAGTAAATAAAATTCTTCAAAGCCCTAATATTTTACTGAGTAGTTGTGCAGATTGGTACAGGTCACTTTTGGATATTTTACGTGGAATTAGGGAAGATTTTGATGCACTTGAGCAACAAGCAAAAAACACGTTGCCAAATACTGAATATAGAACTGCCAGAAGGATAATAAGAAGTAAAAGGCAAGGGAATTACGAAAATTCATCTGACCCTGATGCCTTAGACGAACTCTCTTCAAGAGATAAATTTAGGATTAAATCATTTATTCCTATATTAGATGCACTAGAATCAAATTTAGGAAGAAGAGCTTCTGTTTATGATGATGTAGTGAAAATATTTTCCTTTCTTGCCGATCTTACATTATCAAAGGTAGAACTTCAAAGAGGTGTTGAGCTGTTAATGCAAGAATACCCAGAAGATGTCAACCAAAATCTTACTGAAGAACTATTTCATTTCCACACATATGTGAGACAAACGCATAAGCCTTCAAAAATTCCACATTGTCGCATACAGACTTGTATCAAATAATATTCAAAGAAAATATTCAAGTGGCCTTCCCCAATGTGGAATCAATCTTACGGCTGTTTCTCAGTTTAATAGTCACTAATTGTACTGGAGAAAGGTCATTTTCAAGACTTAAAAATATCAAAAATCAATTAAGAAGCACAATGACCCAGACGAGGTTGTCTTCATTGAGTATTTTGTGCATCAAAATGAGACCTTCAGAAAAATAGATTTTGATGAACTTATAGAAGAATTCTGCGTGAAAAAGTTTAGAAAGAAATTCTTCTAATCTACTATTTCGTTTTAAATGTATACTTGGATTGAATCAGTTCTTAAATAAAATAACTATTAACATAAAATTTAATATGATATACAGTTTGATATTTTCTTTTTTGTGATCTGGATTTTGTTTGAATAAAGTTCCATTTTTGGTTTAGTTTAAGATTTAAAATTCATAATAATTCATACTTAAACTTTAAATGCGAATTATTATGAAATAAATTTATCTGAATTGAATTTGGTTTAATCTTCAATGTATTGAATATATTTAATTTAATTTGATAGAAAATATGATCATTTTTATTACATATTTTATTTTCGTAGTCAAAGATTTTCATTATTTGAATTTTGTTTCTTTGTAAATGTTGTGTGTTATGTTTGATTAGTTATTGTTACAAGTACTATATATGGTGCTGAGAATAAATGTCCAAATAAGTGTTCTCGACTTTTTTTTATCTATTATCCGTGCCACATTTTTTTATAAAGGTTAGTACCAATCACAGCATGTTTCATTTAACATATTGATATATATCACAGTAATGATATATTTTATTATCTCTCATGTAATTTACAAACTTAAAAATGGGAGGTGAAAGAGCCTCATAAGTGGAATAGCCTAGGGCCTCTTTTCATCTAAATCCGGCCCTGCAGTCACCAGGAGAATCCAGGGCCTCAAACACCTGCCCTACACAGCTAGGTTAAAAGCCTTGTTCCTCTACTCAGTTTCATGCAGACTTCTCAGAGATGACCTCTGTCTGGCATACAAAGCAAAATTTCAGACCCCGCCTTGATGACCGCAAGTCAAGCACCACTTGAGCAACCTGTACACGTGACCTCAACCTGGTCTGTGTTATAAATAGGATTTTTTGGCAGGACAGATTTGTGTCCCAAAGACTCTCCCGTCTGTAGAATAGACTCCCTCTCCACGTCAAGCAGAGTACCTCATTATCCCTTTTTAAGCGCAACCTGGATAAGTGGATGGGAAACAGAAAATACACTCCTGGGACTCCACCTGTGTTCCTGCTGTACAGGGGCCCTGGGTGCTGACTTGTCTAAACATGGGCTAAACTCTTGGCTGGGCTTATAAGGGCCTCAGGGCCAATAGCCTAGTAACCTCCTATGATCCTATAATACTATATATATATATATATATATATATATATATATATATATATATATATATATATATACACAGAGATATACATACATATATATATATATATATATATATATATGTGTGTGTGTGTGTGTGTGTGTGTGTGTGTGTGTGTGTGTGTGTGTGTGTGTATGTTTATGTATATATATATATATATATATATATATATATATATATATATATATATATGTATGTATCTATGTATATCTCTGTGTGTATATATAAAAAACTAAACCAATGGCAAGAGATTTTGCAGGGAGCTTGACCCCCAGCAGCTACACAACCCCTGCTACTTATATATTCTAATTCTGGGATCGCACAATCCCTGGCAAAAGGGAATATTCCCTTACCTAGAGACTGCTAATCTCGCACACGTATTGAAAATCTGTCTGCATCAACAAAAGGGCATTCACAAAACAGGTGACATATCGTGAACATTTGATTTGGTGTAGGACACCCACTATACAGAAAATGTATCAGTAGATAAATAAACTGCTTACAGTACATTTCTGTTTGTCTCTCTCTAACCTTTCCCACTGTGAAAGTAGGTCAGGGTGGCACCACCTCAGGTCACTGTAGTAAAGGCAGCAGTGTTTTCCGGCAATGTCCCATCATATTGTCCTAGCAGATTTTCATGGTAGTCCTTGTATGGGAAAAACAAAAAACTCATGCTCTCCCTAGCACATAATGCTGCAGCTCTGCATTGCACAGTGCTGAAGTACCCATGGTTACTCACTCACTCAGATCTGCTCAAGGAATGAAATGGTCACCTGGTGAGCACAGATTCATGTTTGTAGATCATGTGTCACCCAATGCAGCATTGCACTGTAGTTCTGCTGTAGCTCCCTGTGCTACACCTCATCACAAGGAGTGGGTATAACTCAGCATGTGATGCTACAGGTGTACACATGCTGTCTACATGTGCATACTGGTCACATGTCTGTGGTCACTGTGACATATGTGGGCACTCCCAGCATGCCTAGGCAGTGCAATGCACAATAGCAGTGGTTCAGCAATAGTAGTGCTAACTAGTTTTATTAACATAACCCACATGATAATTGCCACTTATTGGTATGATAGAAATCATTTGCACCATTTTGTGCAACCCCAATCAATGCTTTATAACAGCAGAATAGAGTAATTTCAATACTAATTCTGTAGACATGCAGCTTTACAAAGTCAGAGAAGGATTTACAAAATTTATGACATACTCCTGCCTGATAAGGTACCCCAAGAAGCACAACAAACACTTTGGTGGATGTCAGTCACACTGAGACAGTTATTGTGATGTGAGTGTAACTGGGCTCTGGCGTGATATACATCTTCTACCTGAGTATCTCTCATGTCCTTCACCTGTATCCTCAGTGCATTCAGCTTCTGAAAGTTACACATTTCCACTAGATAGATAGATACTAGGAGAAGGTTTGGCACCACTGAGACTTCGGAATTATCCCTGATATGCCTGTCAACTCTTACAATTAACCAACAGATGTGCCATTTGGTGATCTAGGCACACATGGCTACTACCCACAGCATTGTAGAGATGGTGAGAGTACACTGTGGATTCCAGGATGATGGGCAGCAAGTACACAGTGACAAGGGCCGGCCTTTGGTCAACTGGTGCCCTAAGAAAATGGTCTCCACAGTACCCCCCCAACACCACTTGGTGTCCACATCCTCATCTACCTACACCATCCAGATTACTGGAAAAGTGCCCCTGCTAGAACGTCACCCAAGGCAGCCATCTAGTTGGCCTATGCCTAAGGACGGCTATGACTTTGACATGCAGAACAGAGTCAGGAAGAAGAAAACTAGTAGTAAATGTTGCTTTCATCAATGCCTCCATGAGACACTTTATATCTACCCTGGGAGGAAGGGCATGGTCTGTTCCAATCCAGAATGCATGAACCATCTGAGAGACAGCATCACTGTCACCAGCCTCAGATCTGTCTTAGAATTCAGCTAGGGCACTAAAGCATACCTCTCTGGATATCTAATTATCATAAAATATGAATACCAAATAGTACATAACTCTGCTCACTTCTAGTAGCAATGTAGCATACTACACAGAAGCACATATATAAAAAGAGAGAGACAAGAGTAATGGAATAATATAAGCATATTATCAAAGAGACAGTGTAAAATCAGTAGGCTTTAATGAGCATATTGCAAAATTCTAATACACAAGGTAATTTATTTTTGCTTCAGGAAAAGGACATTGTAAAATGTGTGTCCTTTTTTATTTAAATTATTTTTCCTACTAGTTTGTTGGCCTTTTGTTTGTTTTCTGTGTACCGTAGCTCTCAACCAGTTCAAGAAATTTGGACAAAGCCTAAAATAATGGCCAGACAAAAATGGCCCAAAAATGGGGACAGATTTTAAATATTGCTCTCATAAACTTATAAAGTTGATAGTATAAAAAGTTTTGTATTAAGTTGCATTTTCTGAAGACTATGAAATCTGAAACTCAGATGTGTGCCATTATTTATTGACTTTAATCCTCAGTGATCTGCTGGAAAAATCACAAATTTTATGTAGAAAAGACCGAAAATATGGGGCAAAAATCTGAACATTCTGTGAAAATCTGGACAGCTGAGAGCTACTACTACACAACTTCAACACCACATGTTATGAGGAAGAGTCAGAAAACTTTGTGAAGGAGTAAAGCAAGCGTGAAAAAAGGATATACTGCCCAAAGTAGGGACACTCTGTGTAAGGGGTAAATATGGCCAGACAACAGAAACATTCCTCCAAAATAGTGACAGTTGAGAGGCTTACAAGAAAGCTGTGTGTTCAGTTATACCCTGGGATTTAATACACTCTTGTAGGCTTAGCACATCACACTTACATGGATACAAGTGAGGTTTTATTGCCAGCCAGGACACTGTGTAAAGCAGCACAGACACATTCAAACATGAAGACATGTTTACCTATGGGCAAACTTGTTCCGCAGGATTGCATGGACAGCCACAGTGACTACCAGGGTTTAATTTAAGGCAATGAATGCAGTACTAACACATAATAGGAAAGTGTATTCAGTGCAAAGAACAGTACAGACATGTTTTTGGCATACTGAAATAAAGGTTTGGTGATTATCATCAATGGTACGCATACTGTATAATAAATACAATAGTCTAAGGAAGTGTGTGTATTCAAAAGAGCCACAGACATGAATGGTAGGAATGAAAAATGTCAATGTAAGTACACCCCAAAGACAAGACAGCTTAAACAGTAATCACATATGTACAAAATGCAGTATGTACTGCTGATTACGCGTCCTGTGTGGGTATATTCATATCATCACTCAGTTAATTGTGTATTATGTGACTCTCAGACAAGGTCACAATCAACAGAGATGATTGGTTGTGATATAAGCAACTTGGCATGATCACTGGAGAGGACGTTTAGTAAGGACAGTATATACAATAGGGGACAAGTGCATAAATTGAAGATGTGCCAAAAAAATTGCTTGAATATGAATGTAATGTCAGCACAGGTCTCAACAAATCGGGACACATAGCAACAGGCTCATGGACAACAGTAGACAGAACCACTTGCAATAATGGACAATGTCAGAATAATACCACCATTAATCTGTGTTATTGACATGCAATATGTGATCAAGAGTTATTAACATGTTCTGCATAAACACACCTTTACCACTGTAATGATTTGTCAATACCCTATAAGAGAAATTAAGCACACCTTCCTCAAAAATGACCAATTTTGGGAGGTGGTAAGAGGGACACTGTTACACCTGTATTTTATATTAGGAGCAATCCTGACTAGTTGAGAGGTTTGCATGATGCATATATGCCACAATTCACACTTGCATGAATTTAACCCCTGCTATCATTGTTGTCAATGAGATAAGCATTTACTGGGTGCATCACAGCAAGATATATCACACATGCATCTTGTATAGCACCTTGAAGGAAAGTCTGCACTGTCAACTCATAATGGTTATGCATCACAAAGAATACTTATGTATGTACAAAAATGTGTCTGGAAGCTCACTGTGGCAAACGTGATACACTTGAGTAAATCATTCCTGGAAGATGTGTGTTGAGGTACATGCAAAAGTGTGTATTGTACTCAATTACTGGTGTGATGAGGGATGATAACAATATAACTATAATGTCCTTTGATGTGGATGCCATCCCCATACTCAAAGGTTGTGCTACATACAATGGATTTGTCACCACTGTGGGCACATGTTGGTGGAGGTTCCTCTCAGGTCATGTAACACTTTGGTCTGCTCAAAGGGGTGTGCTGTCTATATTGTAATTAGCCTGTGCATTTGCTTTCCAAAGGAAATGATTATGCTTTTTGTTCATCTAGTGTGTCTCCATGGCTCTGGCAACAATCATTTGTGTGTGTTAATACTTTCTGCATGATATCACTTGTATTCTTGGATTTAATGATTGGCCACAATTTTCAGTCATCCTCAAAGCTGGTTAGACAAAGGATGTGTACATTTGTCTTGGGTTATGATGCTGAAATACTGAACAGGAAAGGGACTAGTACAGAACCCTAAGGTATTGACCTGGTCACTGGACTCTATCAAGAGGTGATTTCACATACTTTGACATTATGTGTCCTGTTTGTGATCCATTTTTCTACCCACTTGGTGACGTAGGTGTTTAATGCCCACTTGAGATAGTTAGATTTGTGACAGATGCCTTGGCTAGGTCAAGTTATGTGGGATGACAGTCTTTTCATCTTGTATGCCCTTGGTGACTTTTTGAAGATGTTAACCAGATTTAATGAACATGATGTAGTTTTAACAAATCAAAATTGGGTTTGGTACACAGTTGGGAGATTATCTGTGTAATTTTTGATAAGGTCCTTGATGAGTGTTGGTCTGCCTCACAGATGAGAAGAGTCAGGATTATGGGTTTATAAGTCCCTGCATCAGGTGATGGTCCTCCCTTGTTCAGACAGATGACTGTTGCTGTACACCCTTCTGGCAGAACATAGGCTATCTGGCGGCTGTGTTTAAGTACAGATCCATCTGTGTCTACTAGGTCAGGTCTTGTGTCATGGTATAAGCAATGTGGGATGTAGTCAAGGACCATTGATTCTGTGTTTTTAGCCTTAGAGAGTACACAGATGAGCTGCTCTCCTGAGAAAATAAACCAAATAACGTTTGTGTGTATACTTTGGAAGATGGCCAGTGAGGACAGGGGAATGAAGTGCTGGACAAACTGTCAGCTAGCAGATTGTCTATTGTCTCCAGGTGAGTATGTCTGGTGACATCCACAAACAGCTCTGTGCTTAGTTGTGTATACCCCTTAATATTTCACAATTATTTAAATAAATGATTTGTGACAACACCTCCAAATACAACCTTGGTTATATATCACATGTGACATAGTGGAACTGTTCACATGGTCAAGCAACTCTACAAGACCTATGTGCCCATGTGATCAGTATGAATTTATATTAATGTATGTCACAGAGCATTTAATGATGATATGTATACACATGCACATGTGTCATACTGCAGGTGTCACTGTGATGGTTGAATGAGAACTGCATAGAATGTTGATCTACTCTACTACAAAAACACATGCTTTCCCATTGCAAATCCAGCAATATACATATTATCATCCCACTTCAACAGGTCTCAGGAGGCATATTACTACAGCTGTTATGGAAGGGACAGCTAATCAAATGGCAGCAGCAGCCATCGATACATACCTCACATCACAGATTGTAATAGCCTCTTGTAGGCCTAACGTACATCCACAATTCAACATAGCACATATCAATGACAGTAATACTGATGTGAAATATTCATAGAGTCATAGTACATTACTAAGCTAACAGACAAAATCACATATCGATGACAGCAATACTGATGTGAAATATTCATAGAGTCATAGTACATTACTAAGCTAACAGACAAAATCACATAACATTCTATCCTTTATTATATCATTTAAACAAAACTTCCTATATCTATATGATGGAAGATTGCAAGGCTATATGTTTATGTGTGTGTATTTACTTGATTGCATTACTCCAAATCTGACATGTGCACATTCCCATGAAAGAATTAGTAATCATGCATCCAGTGGAATAATGGATATGGCTTGCAGAGGCTCATGGACGGCCCCTGCTTCATGATGCGTGTATGTACCTTTGAGATTAAAACATCCTCCACTACTCTGCAGGAAGGGTATCATGTGGTCAGAGGGGAAAAAGAGGATGTTGGATGCATGGGGCTATGTTACAGGTTATCCTAAGTGGTAGTGAAATGAAAAGCAATTCATAAGATCTTGCAACGACTGTAATGTACTATCAAACATGCACACAGCAGTAAACTGTGTCTAAGTTGGACATTACACCTGTCTAGTTATAGAGGCTGAATTCCATATAACACTTGCACCACCACATATGTCTGACTTTAACCCTGTCACGTTGCACTTTATACAGTATGATATAGACAGCAACAGTGGTGTTGTTGCCTCACAGCAAGAGGTTCTCCTGTTCTCCAGTTCAAGTCTCAGCTGGGGTGCCTTCTGTGCAGAGTCTGCATGTCCTCCCTGCATTTGTGTGGGTTTCCTCTGGGTGCTCTGGTTTCCTCCCACATTACAAAGACATACATTTGGAGCATTTCTCCCTGGGCCTCCACTGAAAATTGGCTTCATTCCAATGCAGACTTTCCTGGTAAACAAATGTCAAATAAATAAATAAAATAAATAAATGATAACATCATTGCATGCTGAGAAGATGTTGGGAGGAGTATCTAACATGGATGTGGAGCCACATCTCTGTGTAAAATTGTCTCAAAACTATTATTTGAATATATACACACTCAGGTTGTCTGCTGTCAAATTAGAACCTGTAAATATCTAGTTACAGAATTTGTAGAACACAGTACTTAACATTACTGCCACAGCAAAAGTTTGACTTAAACACTGTCAGAGTACACTTAATACAGGGTGACTTCATCACTATATGTTACAAGAAATTGTTCAGAGGAGTGTCTGACATAGCTGTGGACTCACATGCCATTCTAAAATTGTCACCCTACTGATTGTTGAATGAACACACACACACACACACACACACACACACACACACACACACACACACACACACACACACACACACACACACACACACACCAGTTGACTACCCCTACCTACCTAGCTACAGAACACAGAATGTAAGTGCCACAGCACAAGTTTGGGTTTCACAGTATCTGACAACTTTTATAGCTGATTATATAAGCAGTGTGTAGTGAAGCGAAGATGGTAGTCAGAGAGTTTCATGTGCTGTTCTAAAATAATCTCTACAATGTCAATTAACTGAATACAAGCACACATGTACACACACCAGTTGACCATAGTGAGACTAGAACCCCTCCCTAGCTATTTTCAGAACACAGCATTTAATGCAAGCACCACAGCACAAGTCTGACTTTCATACTGTCAGACAACAATTTATAGCTGATGACATAAGCAGTGTATGTTTGTGAAAAGAGATTGGGAGGCCTGTATTAAATGGCTATGTAGGCATATATGACTATCAAAAAATTTGTCCTGTATGGGACTGGACTGCAGACAGTAGGATACACATTCATTGTCTTCTAACTACACACACCAGTTCATAGTTTCATAGGTTCATAGATAAGTACTAGGCTATCTGCCTGAGGGCATCTATAAGCCTAGCCAGAATGTGTTGGCTTTCGCTGCCCCCTTAGATTAGTTCCCTGTGCCTTGGTCCAGCACAGCCATTAGTTATAGGTTCATAGGTAACTGCAATGAGATTAGAACCCCTACCTTACTAGTTACACAAGAGACAGAACTCAGTACTTGAAGCAAGCACCACAGCAAAAGTCTGACTTTTATGCTGCTGCTAGACAATTTAGAGTGGATTACATCATCATTGTATGTTCAGGAGAAGATGTTAGGAGGTCTGTATGAACTGGCTGTGTAGGCATATAAGACTTCCAAAATATTTGTTCTGCATGTGACTGGATTGCTGACAGTAGGACAGTCATGTCCTTCTGACTATGCACACACATTTACACATACATAGAGACATACATAATGTGGCTGCTGTGTTAAGGTAACCCACATGTAAGAATGTTGTTCTCATTCATAGAACTACACTAGTTAATATTTGCAGGATCCCTGAAGTATGTTTTTGCTTTGTCATAATGGTCTTCATAGATGATGCCATCATCATTATATGATGTAAGTAACATATCCTTTTATGACAGTGGTGTGAAAAGTGTGGAATTTGCATTTTCTGTTGTGTTTCCAATGTGCATGTGTACTTTAAAAGACAAGTTCTTAAACTAGATGAAAAAACCTGTCAGGAATGCATGTTACAGAAGGAGACATATGCACCTATTTCTCAATATGCTGTGTACACCACTCACAGCCATGCACAGACACACACACACATGTTTTGTGATCAGCATGGATGCAACTGTGTGTGTATGTATGTGAGTTCATATTTGTGATGAATTGATGCCCACATTAATACATGTATAAGACAATCTGAATGTATATTATCAATATAAAGCTTTATGTGATGTACCAGTGCAATTGTGCTATTTATTTCTGTACTGTAGTTGACATTTGTGAATTACTGCTGACATATCTATTTTTAAGTACATTGGTGCAGGGAGCACATGAGTCTGAGTAAACATGTGTTGAGTCAGTAACAACTGTCTTCCTTTTGGTTGTGTTTTTGCATGATTTTTTCATGGGATGAAGACTAACTGGACAGTAGACATAGTAATACATGGCAATCAGCTCTTAACATAGTGCACCGCTGATCCACTGGTTTGTGCGATCAATGGCAAGGTGTTTGAGCATATTAGAATCACACTGAATGAATACAACTTGAACTTGAGAAGTACTTAAGCATATAGGCTATGTTAGAAATAGCTGACAGATACTATGGTGTTCATACTGTATTTTATACTGGAAAAGATTGTGTCATAAGTTTTATAACATTAAGGAGTGTTGCTATTGCCTTCCCTGTTTGCATGGAGTTAAGTGGTAGGCAAACATGGGCCTCTACTTAACTGGAAAAATCATAATAATTTTCATTGGTTTGGCTTTTGCCATGCAAACAATCTAAGCAGAGAGGCACAACAGTCAGCACTTCAGACAGTACTGAGTGTAATAAAAACACCTGCTGCCTAGCTTTCTCTGTGGTGGCATATTAACAGCAGCATGTTTATATTTTGAGCACAAATGTGACAGGGTTTGAATCCAGTACAAGCTAAAGTTTGTACTCATTTTTTTTAGGTTGACATTGTGTAATTCTTCTTCTTCTTTATTCAGTTTTTCCCAGTTAGGGGCCACCACAGTGGATCACCTGTCTGATCATGATTGGCAGTGGAGTTTTTACAGTGTTGAGTTGCCAGCCCAGCGCCCAACCTTCCACAAAAGGCACACACATGCATGCACTCTTGCCTAGGGCCAATTTGGAGTTTCCAATCCACTACAGCATGTCTTTGGGAGGAAACCGGAGCACCCAGAGGAAACCCATGCAACCACAGGGAGGACATGCAGACTCCACACAGAAGGCACCTGAGCCATGGATTGAACCAGAGAAACTCTTGCTGTGAGGTGGCAATGCTAACCACTGCACCACAGTGGCTGCCCTAGGTTGACATTGTGTAATTAAATGTGATAATTTTTCCAAATGTGAGTGCTAATGACTCTAGTGAAGTAGTGTATAACAATGAGCACCAATCAATTGATTTATGTCAGCAGTACACATATGGATTTGCAGTGTCATACATTCATCAGTGCAAATAAATGTTTCAGTACATACGTAACTTGAGTGTCTTTCCTCTGCTTTAACTGTGCGTTTCTTCAGTGCAGCAAGTTTAAGCAGCACTGCGCAGTGATAACCACACAGTGCCATAGGACATTAAGAGCCATTTAGCATTGCTTGGCATTGGTGTGTGATGCCAAACTCTGTTTACAGAAGACAAAAAGGGAAGGGCTTTATTAGGGGGGCATTTCTGCCCTGTGTGTGGTGTTTAATTCTATTTTTTGACCAGATTAAAGGTGTAAAAATGGGGTAGGTAGACAAGTTGTGAAATGGGGGGGGGGCAAGTGGGAGGAAGAACAAAGGGGAAACAATATAGGAATGTGCAGGATGTGATTAGGAAAGAACCATAGTCATCCACTTCTTTGGCAGTGTAAAATCAACATGGAAAGAATATTGGATGAATTTGGATTGGCAGCTCAACATAGATGGATGACAACAACACAATCATGTTGTATAGCCAACTGGACTGATTCAAGTATGTTAAAAAGACACATATGTGAAGTGGAGAGCTATGTATGGGACAATATTTTTTATGGGACAGGTGCCTTTTTTTACTTAATTTCAGTAAGAGAGGAATCTTGGGTAAAGGATGTAGGTATGTCAGGGTCAGGTTATTTGGGTAGGTGAGGAAGTGGTTGCAGACAAACAGGACAACCAAGACAGTCACAGGGATGGTGAGGGACACAAAAGGTTGGGGGACGCAGTGATTGGGGATAGGGAGGGAAAATCAGAGGCCCATGCCCTTCAAGTATGGGGACAGTGAGAATCTAGTCCTCACCCTCAGAACTGTCATCACCACCCCCACTTCCTCAACTTGCTGTTAGAGTGCTTGACATTTTTATTTTCACAGAATTCCAGTGAACGTCTGCATACACCTGAGGCATGCATTAATGGTATCTTCTACAACTTCACATACCATGCCTGACAGATACTGGTGGGTGACAAAATCACTACTTCCACCAATACTCTTGGAGGGTACCACTGCAACAGCTGCCGGGGTAATGCTACCTGATGTTGAAGACTCAGGTAGTGCAGGGGCTGCAGAGGCAGTACTGCCAGGTTGGGTCCCAGATGTACTGGGTTTCAATGCAGAAGACACTGGAAGAATGGCAGGCTGAGCTGCACTGGCTAGTCTACTGCAATACAAATAATTTTGTCAGTTGTCAGAAACTGATGACATCAAATGTTGCGACCACACATATTAAAAAAAGGGATAAGGGGTGGGGTAAGAGACAAAAAAAGAAAAAGATAATTAGAACCATATGTCACATACAATAAATTGTTACAGTATAAGTATAATTTTACTTTTACATTAATTATACTTTTTAAATACTACAAACTAGGACTGATAATTGTTCCAAGTAATCCTTGAACTATGCATGTATTGTACATATGCTTCTTCAAATAATACAGATTAAATTTAAGTTAACAGCATGGCATTTATGCCAATTTTGTTGAAATTAATATTTAACAATTTTAAATTATTTTACACTGTATTTGTTACATGTGGGACTTGAACCGACAGCATCTTAATATAATATTACAATTGGCTCCTACAATTCCCTTGAGATACAGAATGAGACATATATGCTTGATGTTACAGTTAAGATATGCATGCTTAATTATTTACTACTAATGTATAGAACAGCAATGCTTTTAATAGAAGAATATTTATTTTCTGCTGCATACATACCCCTTGCTTCTTTTAGTCTTTCTAAACATTCAGCATGGGCTTCCCTGTTCACTGCAATCTCCTGAGTGGCTGTAAATAAAGAGTAGAGAAAACGAGAAGAGCATTATGCATGCCTGTCTTGCCTATCTTCATATTTGATTAAAATTTAACATATCTTTATCTGTATACTTACACAACTCTAGGATGTCAGCAGTCCTAAACTAATCCAACGCAAGTTGTGCCTGCTTGTGCCTTGTCAGGTTATTGTAGTGGTGCTTGCATTGCTCTCCAGCTTGTGGAATATCAGTCGCATGGGAGACAGCCTTGGCATGGCTATTCCAAGCCTCTGATTTATATTGAGACCTGGTATAGTCCCCCATGCAATAGCCTATGGCTATGGCATTTCACAAGGAATCCACTGAATATGCCGGACTCCTCTACACCCCATCTTTTAGCCCTAAATTAGGCACCTTCCTTTCTAACTCTTACCATGTCAGCACAAGTCATACTTCAACAGTTACAGTGTTTTCAAACCAATTTGTGATGCATTTAACAGTGAGTGTGCAAACTCACATAACTATGCCAATCATGTCTGCATGATGCTAAGTGGAGAGCAGCACTCCCAAACAGGGAGGAAGGCAGTTTATGATTTAGGGAGGGCGATATGGCACTTGGTATTAGGTTATGAGTTTAATGCTGCTGTACCTGTAAGATGACTTAACTTTTCAGACATGTATTGGGTGTATACTTTTTTTTGTTTGGCTTTACAAACTGATAAAAGTAATTTGTACAATGTGGAATTCAAACCTACATAAAATAGACAATTCATAATTGTTCATACAGTTGTTTTAAACTCCTTACTACAGAAGAAGCATGTGTGAGACATGCTCATCAATTATATACAAACATTAAAGAGTGAGTGGTTAATCATGTATGTGTGTGATCTGACAATGTCCTGGTTTATACATTCACACACACACACACACACACACACACACACATATATATATATATATATATATATATATATATATATATATATATATATATATATATATATATGTATGAGACTATCAGTGATGTATGAAGTCCATTCCAGGATAGAAAAGATACTTTCAACTACAAAAACATAATTGTCAGTATACCCTCAGACACATATAATTTATATGATATACACTATGCTATACATAGTTATTGTTATGTATAATTATCTTTATATTGTTCTTTAGTTTTAAAAATTGAGATTGAGTGGAACAACATTAATAAAATTCAAATTTTGCTGGATTAGAACCCTGGCTCACCTGTATTATAGCCATGAACTTACACCAGTAGCCACAGGATGCACTGTGCAAATGGTCTATTTTTATAGTCATTACCATGCAGAGTGCTCATTGCAACTAAGGACTTGTTAGTCACACATAGGCATAAGTTATATATACACATTAAAGAGTTGAGTGATTAACCATGTATGTGTGTGTGAGACATAAAAGTTCAGAAAATAAGTGTTTAATTGCAGAACCATAATTGTACTGATTACCAGTTAGACATATAATACATATGATATCATGTGTATGCTCAATCTTCTTGGCTATACATAGTTATTTTTATGTATAATTATTTTTATATTGCTAATTTTATTATAAATTACAGTGGAACAGCATTAATAAAACTTGGAATCTGGCCCTTAACTTATACCTGCTGCAAAAGGGAGAAGTAGGCAGCAGCTGCATTTTATCACAATTATTACTGTGTATGTGTGCTGACCACCACCCAACCTCACTTAGGGTGCTTGCGCAATGGAAAGCAAAAAATGTAACAATGTATCTTTTTGAAATTGACAATCCCCTGGATTCTCAAAAGCCTGCATGGAGTGCAAGATGAGTGCGGTAGCTCACACAGGCAATATGTCTGCCGTGCGATCCAGGAACAGCACTAATCTTGCACGGACTAAGCCCTGGTATGCAAATGACCTCATTTGCTGGAGAAATCCATGCAAATGAGGTGATATTGCAATCCAGGAAGCTTGCAATAGTCCATGCAAGACAAATGCAATCTGCAGAAATGTACTCAGTTACTAACCGAGTACATTTCTGCAAATTCCAAAACGGAACTATGACAGCTCCAAATAAAGGCTGCATATTATTGAGGAAGCATGCTAATGGCCAAGTAGAAGGCCATTGGCATTGCAAACCATAAACAAAAATAAATAAAACAACTTTTATTTTTTTTCGCCGATCTCGGCGCTGTAAGCATAGGGCAGTGGCACACAAATGGGATTGGGGGGAAAATAATAAAACAAACTGAAAAATTAGCATTCTAACAAAAATCAGTATTCTGCCATGCAAGTCAATGGCAGGCAAAAGACAACTTGGCCAGTAAGCAGTGGTTGCTAAGGGGAGAGGCTCAGTGTGGGACATGTAACTATGCATTAGTAGGCAATCCTATGCAAATGAGGGAAAGGTTAGTGAATCCCAGATTTTCCCAGGGTGTGAGGCAGGTCCCAAGAGTGTAAGAGTATAAATAGCTGGGTGCAAGACTAGGATAAAGGTGACATCATGGGAGATGTGTCAGGCATACTGTAAGTGGATTGGAGACCTGTGACTCAAAATTGCTCTTAGGTTAGCACAGCTAAGCTAGGGGTGTTTCTAAACTTGCCTAGCACACTTTACAAAGGGTAAGCTGGTGTGCACACCATGCACCAGGTTCGGGAAGAAAACGGAAGTTAAACCAGGAAAAAGAAGCTTTGTGCACATATGAGCACTCTGTTTGTGCGGCATGCACATGGGCTTAAACAGGGAGGTAACAGGAATGGAAAACAGCAGTAGGAAGGTAATCAAGGAGAACTAGCTTAGCTGACAGGTGAAATGTATCAGAATCATCCAATTACACAGGCAGCAGACCAGCCCAGCCCAGCGCATGACTATAAACTATGCAAACACCTTTCCCCCTTGTTTTTCCCCAAATCTCTACACCACTGGTATATTCAGATGGGGAAATTTTACAAAACGAAAGCAAGAGAAAAAATGTTAGGGGCTACTTTTGCTATCATAAACCAGCATGTGCAAAAGGCTGAGGGTGGTGAGGATGTGAATGCTGCTGAGCAACCCACAGTGAGGAGACAGAGAAGAGTGTAAAGACCAAGGGTAACCTACCAAGGGCTACATTAGCTAGACATAGTGGAGCACTATAGGGTGGACAGGGTCCTCCTACAGCAAATTGTTGAGCTGTGCCGGCCATGCCTCACACACAAAACTAACAGAGGGGAACCCATCCCAGTGGATACCAAGGTATGTGTAGGTCTAAGAATACTAGCTACAGGTACCTTCCAAAGGCCAACTGGGATATAATGGGGATTTCACAGGCATCAGCATCCAGGGTACTCCACCAGTTCCTGGATGCCATGTCAGCACATGTCGGTGAGCATGTATATTTCCCCATCACCCGTGAGGCATTGGCGAACAATATGCATCTCTTCCACCAGATAGCAGAATACCCTGAGGTAGTGGGTGCAATAGACTGCATGCACATATGCATTAAAGCACCACCAGGTGAGTGGGGTAGGGTCTACATCAACCGCAAGGGCTTCCCCTCCATCAACTGCCAGGTCATGTGCGATGCCCAGGGCATAATAATGAATGTGTGTGCTGGCTGCCCTGGAAGCTACCACGATTCCCAGATCTGGCATCTGATGCAGCTGTACCAGACAATTGCCAATGGGGACATCCCACCCGGTCACCTAGTGAGGGATGCTGGATATGCACTGGTGCCATGGCTGTTGACACCCATCAGAAATGCACACACACCCGAACAAGAACTCTATAATGATGCACACGCACAAACACGAATCATAATAGAGTATGTGTTTGGGATGCTCAAGTCATGGTTCCGGTGCCTGGACACATCCAGTGGATCCTTGCAGTACTCACCAACTACATGTACCCAAATTGTCCTTGTATGTGCCATGCTACACAATATGATCCTGTGGAAACAGCTGCAGCAGAAACAGCACGGGGCAGTGCCACACAGCCCCCCACCAGTGCCAAGGCCTACACAAGTGCAGAGTGACTTGGAGCAAAAACAACCTGAGCCAACTCCAGTAGGCAGAAGGAGGCATGCCCAGTATGCCCTGGCCTTGGCAAAGAGGCAACACATAGCACATGCACTGACACAGTAGGGACCCAGGGAATGACACCTCTCTCCGACTCGCACATATAGTAAAGGGGATGCCAAACATGAAACTACCTGTGCTCAACCATGTATAGGGAGTGCACTATGTGCATCCGACATAGGCAGCCCTGCATCACCTACCCTCAATACTGGGACACCCACAAGGTAAGTGACCCATACATGCCAGTCGGGGGGGCACATACCCAACAACAGTCACAGCCAGCAGGATAGGTGTAGACAAACACAAACAAATGCTATACTATGGCCACTGAATGAGCCCCATGGGTAACCCCTACCCCAGCCCTACACAGACTACAGCAGGCCAGCCAGTTGGATGTCAGTTGTGAAGGCTAGGAAGTCAGAAACTAATATGATGGTAGTGAAAACTATGATCTGTAGTACACTGGTATGCCAATAGCCAGCACGATAGGTAAGACTACAGACTGAAATGGTGTACCTGACATACCAGTGCAGTCCTAGCAATTGTGTAAAAGTGTAAGGTGTGCCCCACCATCCTATGTACACTTTTAGTAACAGTCAAGTGTGCCCCCCACCCCTGTGTAGAAATGTAGAAACAGTTTGGTGTATCCCCCCGCTAGGCAGAAATGTTGCAGCAGTCAATGCCAAATGACTGATGTATACCCTGCAAACACAGCATGCTACCTGTCGGTGTACAGCACAAAGTCAGCACCACAGTACAAACCATCTGGACTTGATCCACACATGCAATATAGATGGCCATACTGGGCATGCTCACACATTTAAACACAAGAAGGCCATGTCAGCAAACAACAGTGGACCAGACAATACCTGGCAGTTGCAGATCTCAGTGCAGACACATGTCAGTATGCACTACTCCTGCCTTGCACACACAGTGGTTAGGAATACAGACATATATGTAAGGACAACACACTATAATAAGCCAAACACAGACAGCCATAGATGTGTTGAAGAGGGTGACCATGACAAGGAGACATCTGGGCCTGTCCCACCCAGCACACAGCCAAAGGGCCCCAAACACATGAGGTGCAGGTGTCGCTCACTGCAGATACTAGCCACCAGTATCTGTCAGCATGATGGTGTGTTGCACGTGCCAGCTGTGCAACATGACTGTACAAGGAAGATGTCACCTAGTAGCTGTATACATGTACCTGTGGCATATGACCCTGTGTGTGCCCGCATGTGGCATGTCAACCCCTAAGTGAATGGTTTATGGACCATGCACACACCACCCTCCCCATAGCAGTATCATGACAAGCCTGCTGAGATAATCCAATGTGAAATACACCTTTGGGGGGCTGTAGCTCAGTAATCCACATGATGCATCCCATAACTGTGTACTGCTGTACTGATAAACTAGTTAGGTAGTAGTCCTAACCCCAGACTTGGCAACTGTGTGAGTGTGTGTAGGTGTGTGTGTCTCAGTCTCTGCCTGTGTAGAGAGAAATGCTTTCTAGGCTACTCACACTCAGTACAGTTCATATACCCAACACTGGCAAGGCTGCAGATGTCATGCACCTCGAAATACACCTCTAGGGAAATCATACCCAGTAATCTCCGTAGCGCACCTTGTAACTGCGTACTGCTGTAGTGTTATAAAGTAGTGAGGTAGGTGTTTTAACCCCAGACCTGCCAACTGTGTGTGTGTGTGTCTGACTGAGTAGAGAGCAATGCTTTTTAGGCCACTCACACCCCATACAATACACATACTTGAATTTGGCAAGGCTGCTGATGTCACTCACCTAGAATACACCTCTGGGGAAATCATAGCCCAGTAATCTCCATAGTGTGTCTTGTAACTGCGTGCTGCTCTCGTGTGATAAAGTAGTAAGACAGGTGTTTTAACCCCAGACCTGGCAACTGTTGGTGTGTGAATCTGTGTGTGTGTCTGACTGAGTAGAGAACAATGCCTTTTTAGGCTACTCACACCCCATACAATACACATAGTCGACTTTGGCAAGGCTGCTGATGTCACTCACCTAGAAATACACCTCGGGAGAAACCACAGCCCAGTAATCTCTGTAGTGCACTTTGTAACTGTGTAATGCTCTAGTGTGTTAAGTAGTGAGGTAGGTGTTCTAACCCCAGACCTGGCAACTGTGTGTGTGTCTGACTGAGTAAAAAACAATGCTTTTTAGGCCACTCACACCGGTACAATATACATACTCGACTTTGGAAAGGCTGCTGATGTCACTCACCTAGAAATACACCTCTGGAGAAATTATAACCCAAGAATCTCCATAGTGCACCTTGTAACTGCATACTGCTCTAGCATGCTGAAGTAGTGAAGTAGGTGTTCTAACCCCAAACCTGCCAAGTTTGTGTGTGGATCTGTGTGTCTGACTGAGTAGAAAGCAATGCTTTTTAGGCCACTCACACCCCGTACTATGCACATACTCAACTTTGGCAAGGCTACTGATGTCACACACCTAGAAATACACCTGTGGGAAAGTCATAGCCCAGTAATCTTTGTAGGGCATCCTTTAACTGTGTACTGCTGTAGTGTGGAGTAGAACTGTGGTAGGGTTCCATCTCCACCCATGGCAGTTCTGGATGCTTTGTGTGTGTTGCAATGCCTGTGTATGGAGCAATGCATCATAGGCTACTCACTTGCAGTACATTTCAAATGCTCTACATTGCCAGTCCTGCTGATGTCATTCATTGTGAAGTAAAACTTTGGGGAGAAGGTTGTTTAGTAATCCCTGTGGTGCGGCCTGTATCAGCTCTATGCTGTAGTGTGATATAGACCTCGGTCAGGGGTTTTATACCCACACATGTCAGTTGTGGATGTTTTGTGTGTGTCTCACTGTCTGTGTAGGGAGCAATGCATTTTAGGCTAGTCACTTGCAGTACAGTTAAAATGCCCTACTTTGGTAAACCTGCTGATACCATTCAATGTGAAATACACCTTTGTGAAAGGATGTCTCTAGCAATCCCTGTGGTGTGTCCCATAACAGCTCCATGCTGTAGTGTGATATAGACCTTGATCAGGGGTTCTATACCCATACATGTCAGTTGTGGATGTTTTGTGTGTGCCTCACTGTCTGTGTAGGGAGCAATGCATTTTAGGCTACTCACTTGCAGTACAGTTGAAATGCTCTGCTTTCGTAATCCTACTGATGTCATTCACTGTGAAATACACCTGTAGGGAAATAGTACTCCAGTAATGTTTGTGGCGTGTACTATAACTGCGTAGTGCTGTAGTGTAATAAAGTAGTTAGGTAGGGGTTCTACTCCCAGACATGACGTGTGTGTATGTGTGTGTGTGTGTGTGTGTGTGTGTGTGTGTGTGTGTGTGTGTGTGTGTGTGTGTGTGTGACCCGTATCCTGTGTAGAAGTGAGTGTGTGTGTCAACTGTGGGCATTGTGGAGGGGGTTTTGCTAATTTATTTTATGGTGGCTCTACTATATATCACAATGTCAACCATACAGGGATAACATATGGAAATTAGCTGGGAGGCTGGGGTGCAAAGCCATACCTATACATGTGACATCAAGGCCAGACAATCCAAGTTAGCAACCCCACTATTACCCAGAGCACACACTCAGCCCATGTGTCATATGAGCACACATGCCTAGGCAGCAGCCAGTACATGGGTAGTACACTGCATATTGGCCACTGATAGTAGCTATGCATTGATAGCAGTGGGCTACAGAGGGTGTGTCACCCTTCCCATCTGCCCAATATGCATGTACATGCAGACAGTGCACCTTTACCATGTTCCCCAATGGACATGTGCACAACCTGTGGTGCCTTCACATGTGACTCACAATGGACATACCATGCCTGACAACATGTCCTGTATGGACAGATGACACTGGCATCAGGGAATGCTTTTGGCATGCCATCAATGTAGGTGAAGGGTAAACCTGCTGCCCAGTACCAGTTCCTGCCACAGGTGGGCAAGACCGGCACATCCGATGATAATCTGTGTTCACAACATGGGCCAGAGACCCCAGGTATAGTTCCACATGTCACTGTACATGCATGTGGGAGGTGTGCACATCCCAGACACCATCCATGTTATGGACTAAGGAACACATACATGGCATCTGGTGTACAGCATTGGCCACACACAATAGTCATTCAGGTGACTGGATGGGGGATGCAATACCCACCTGTGTGGGCAAATGCAGTAACTACAGGACTGAGCCACAATGCAGACCATTGTCATGTGGCCTGATGCCAAGGTATACCCACCGCCTACCCTTGTACAGCCTGCTGACACAGATGACCACCACACACCCGTGTAGACATGTACCCATGCATGTCAGAATTGGCACCCTGTGTGTTCGTTGTATGGTGAGTATGTCCACATCCACACTCACTACAACCCCCCAGGGCATAGTGGATGCAATACCCACCTGTGTGGGTAAATGCCGTAACTACAGGCCTGAACCACAATGCAGACCATTGTCATGTGGCCTGATGCCAAGGTATACCCACTGCCTACCCTTGTACAGCCTGCTGGCACAGATGACCACCACACACCCATGTAGACATGTACCCATGCATGTCAGAATTGGCACCCTGTGTGTTCGTTGTATGGTGAGTATGTCCACATCCACACTCACTACAACCCCCCAGGGAAGTATGCTGTCTGATGTGTGATATCTCCTCATATTCTTTGCCCATACGACCTCCGTATGACCCGTCTGGTGCATGTGATACCTGCACATTGATGTGTTGTGGCAATCTCACTAGTGATGAGTTGCACTCCTGGCCCTGCCAAGTGTGTCAATGTGTGTGCTTCCCTGTGTGAGTGTGCCTGTGTTGATGCTGGCACCTGTTCATGTAGACAGGCATGTATATGACACCTACTGTATATCCACTGTATCCTTGTTGCAGATGTCACTCACCCTCACATATATGTTCTGAGTGCTCTACATCAGGTAACCCATGTGTTGTGCCCAATAACTGCATCGAACAGTGATAGCACTACATAGTTGTTGGGGGTTTGATACCCTGTGCTGGTAGTTGTGTGACACAAACATGCTTCAGTTTTACACTCCCACCACTCCCAGACATGTATTTTCCTCTGTCTGCCTCCCTCACTCCCTCTCTGGTGGATGTGGAGACCCACACCTGCCTTGCTTAGGCAGCAGCATGGTTATTTTCTGTGATGCTCATAATCAGCTGATGGCCTATGCATGAATTGCAGCCCTCCCCTAGCTGATTGCATGTGGAACATCTATGGTAACAATCCCATAGCCAATTGCATGGAAACACATTCCAATACCTAGGAACCTCATGGTGTTGTTGGGCCTTTTCAGTCACTGTGAGCAGGAACCAGATCTGTTGTTTGGCAAACAGCATCTCAGATGGATTGGGGATTCAGCTCCAACAACATACACTGTAGAAAGAGGGCAACAAACAGTGGGAGATGTGCCTGACCTGACTACAGACTGTAAGTGGTGCTGTACTGCATTTGGAGTTATGTTGGTTTAATAGTGTTTGTCTGGATATACCTGTCATACATGTAGTAATACCTGCCATGTCAGTTCCATGTATATGAGGAATCCCCATCTGCAGGGTCATCTGCAGACTGGACAGTGTTATGCCTATGGTTTCATGTGTTATCCACAGTGCATCTCTCTGTGGAATGCAGATGGTAGTGTGAGGACTGCAGTCTGTAGATGGTGAAGGCCATGACAGTTACTGACTTCATATCCCTCATAGGACATATGTTGCAACAAACACCGTTACAATGGAAAATATACAAGGTTATCACAGCAACATGTCTGTATTGGCCCTGTGTATATGCTGTCAGCTACACCACTATAAACATTTGTACATATGGCATGCATGAAGTGGTGCATATGTGCTGTACTCCATAATTAGTGTCATCATATCTGATAACAAGCCAGTGATATATCAGATTGCTACACATGTCATGTACAGTAGATGTTATATTTCATGACATAAGCTGGACACTCTGTGGATATGTGTACAGTACTGAGGTCTGTGCAGTGATGGTGAATGTCGGCAGTGTTTATATTGTTAATATGTACTTTAGCCTGTGTACAGACTGTGGTAGATGTCATTGTCCTAGCTCCCCATCTATCAGATGTTACATGCTGCCCCATTGTATGGTACTGTTTTGCCGTACACGTTTGTGGGACCATACACACACACATGTCCCATACCACAGACAGCCATCAGACCAAACTGTGTAGCAGCCCAGTATATGTAGGGACATTCTGTGACTGGCACATATGAGGATGGTGTAGAACAGATAGTCCATATACTGTAATATTATGCTAGCCTACCATATGTGGCTGTGACTGTGCTCACATTGGTTGTGGTAATGCACTGACACACAGGTGTATCTTACCCTGTGCTGTGACATGGCTGTTGAGCCTGCTATATATGCAAGTACATGTGCATTCCCCCATACAAGATGTAGGCCAGTGTTGAGCCAGTCTGCCTGTAGCCTGCACGGTGCATTGTTACATGCCTAGCAGTGTAGTGTACTTAACCAGTGGGATGTCATGTGCAGATACTTGCCAGATGTACTGCTGCCAGGCCTCCCTTAAACATCATGTATGTGAGACAGACCAGTGGGATGCTGTACAGATGTATGTCAATATCTAGTGGGTAGTATGTGTCCATGGCACCCCTGTACCAGCAGTCATTATGTGTCAGGCCAGACAGGAGTGTGTGACTCCAACACCTATGGTGCCAAAGACACCAGTTGTTATGTGTTATACCCATCTACATGGCTGTCTACATCCATATTGTCAGGCCTGGTACACATGTGGTACACTAAGGGAATATGTGTATATCTCTGGACTGTACAGGGTGTGTCTGAAGTTCCATATAAAGTGGCCTATATCTCTGCTGCACTCCACAGGAGCGTTACATGCTAGCAGTGGTACCTTACAATGATGTCCATAGGATGTCTGTCAGTAGCCAATGGCACACATGTTATAAGCAGATCTCAGTATCCACACACACCATGTCTGTGAAGACAATCCCAATGACAGTAGCAACAGTCTAGTAATATAGCTGCTATACATACCTGACATCCCCTTGCACTACAACATTGGGACTGTAGGGGCTGGGGTATGGCTGCACTCCATGTCCAGGACATATGGCGGAAATATATGTACATTTACCTCTCCAGATAGCCATATCTATATAATGACACATGTGTACTATATTGAATTACTACTGTCATGGCAAGCACCCACTATAAATCCCTACAGCCTGAGGCCATGGTCCATTCACATTTCCTGTGTGATGGACATCCATCCTGTGTGTGGGCATCAGTGATACAGGCAGCAGGTAGCAATACCTCTCACAGGAGAACATGCACACTCAGAGCGGACACAATTGTAGGAGGTTCAGGAACTACAGACAGACTGTGGGTAGAGTTGTGTAATGCTTTGCACAGTGTTGGTGTTACAGGGTGTGTGTGTGTGTACATACTAGTGTACCTTGAAATACAGTCTGTCTGCATAGGTCACTACTGTGGGCCTACCTCTTGCTGGGCAGAGGTATGTCTATCATGTGTTGTCCATCCACCACACAAGACCTGTGTCAGATATGGCACTGGCAGTGTGTGTGTTGCATGCTACCGGTACATGGCTGCATCCATGTCTATATATAACCTCAATTCCCTGACTAAAGGTATGTTGTAGACTATCGACTATCCTGTAACACCAGCACCTTGATTAGTGTATGGCAACAGTGTTCCACATATATGCCTGTGTTCCAGCCTCTGTCCACCATCTACATACCAAGCTCTGCACATTTGTCATGCTGTCGGGGGTTGTTCTGTAGTGGGCTGTGAGTATGTCACACTGTCATTGCTGCCATTAGTACAATGCTGTTGTATCCCCCGCACATACACTGGGGCCATATATGTGCAGGCATCACCTACACAACACATGTGCACCCTTATGCACTGCAGAGGCCAGTGTATGTAACAGTGGTATATGGTCTTGTATTATTGAGTCCAGGTGGGGAGCACCATAAATGACCTAGGCTGTTCAAATGTGGGGGTATCAGGGGTGAGCTGCCACAAGGCATGTGGATGTACAGTACCATATACTCCACCTATATTGCAACTACTAACATGACTTGGGGCACTACAAGCCTACTGCCCCCTGCAGTACATACTGTTCTGTGTGTTATGCCTTGATATGTTCCAGGTACAACCCATTGGATCACAAAACGTCTTTACCTCCTACGGAGATTGTACAGAGTGTAGATAGAGGCTGCTGAACTACACACCTGCAGTACATACTGTTGATTGTGTGGTACCCTGTGGCCCAGCCTGTCAGCACTATTGTACATTCTGAAGGGCTTGGCTTGGACTGCAACAGTTGTGAACTTTTCCAGACTACTGTATAAGTGTAACTGTTTCACAGTTGCAGTACTCCGTTTATATGGTTGTCAGTATTTGAACAGCTATATGATATGGCATATAGGATCGTTATGGTACACAATTAAAGGAGTCTCATTTTTGCAAACCTGTGTGTGGTGTCTTTACTATGACCTTTCTATGGGTATATGTTGCAGGCAATGATTGACATTTGTATGTTTAGCCCATACAGTGTCCAGTTGTTCAGGTGTTAACTGTAGGCATCCTGGCTGTTCCATATTGTGTGCACCTCCTATATACATATCTGACTGTACATATATGTGTGTGTGTATGTGTAGTCACATGTGTATATATATATATATATATATATATATATATATATATATATATATATATATATATATATATATATATATATATATATATATGTATGTATGTATATATATATATATATATATATATATATATATATATATATATATCTGTATCAGCATATATGTGTATGCGTATCTGTATCCTGGGGACGTTGACAGCTTCCACATATTACATGTCCTGTGGGAGGCAGACTGTAGCTGGTAGTGTATTGCTAGGTGCAGGTGTTTGGCTGTGGGGGGAATGCCTATTCGTACAAGACGTATAGTGTGTGGGGCCTCTCAACCTCATTAATGGTGCATGTGGACATTGGTGTATTTGTCAATCTGCAATTGCTATCTACAGATGTATGGCTATATATAACTATATAGATATATTTATCTGCTAACAGGTATATAGGTATATGTGCATAGAGAGCAATATATATGTATATAGAGGTAGTAAAACAACATATATATATATATCTGAATACATGTGTATCTATACATATATGGGTATCTGTTAAGGTTGCACTATAGTTACACACGCAGGCATCTAGATGTTTGGTAAACATTCTCTGCACTGTTGCATGACAGGACTGGCTGATATGTTTCTGTAATATTGAATATCTGTGTACCTGTCATGGATAAGTGGTACAATGGTTTGTCTAGTGTGTGCAGGGTCCTTGGTTTCAGCCTTGCCATAGTTGTTTAATTTGTTGCTGGCAGGAACATGTCCTGTTGGATACAGAGTAATTAAGGCACCATAAAGCAGTTGTAAGCAGGTTTGTGTGTTCTGCCCAGCAACAAAATAAACAGGTCCTGCAAGGCTCGTAACCAGGACCCTACACATCATACACAAAGTGACTTACCACTAAGCCATGGCAGATATGCATAATCATGATATGTCCACATACATCTCATCCAGCCAAGGTATACAACAATACAGAGAATGTATTCCACCATGTAGCTGTATTTGTGTGTGTATATATATTCATCATTGAATGGATATAACATATCTATCTATGTAGACATAGGTATAGACATATCTTTATACATACATATATATATATATATATATATATATATATATATATATATATATATACCAATCCCAAACGCTAGGTGCACGGAACGTACTGGTGGGTGCACGGATAAAATACAATTTCCCAAAGCAAATCCAGCACTCCACAAGACATAAAATGATACCAAACAGCAATGGTTAGAAGATGTTTATTCAGGCATCGCCTGCCCAACACAGACCAGTGGCCGGTTTTGCATCAAGAGTCATCAGTGTGCAATTTAGTTAGGCAAGAGCCCGGATTTAAATACTTTAAATGCAGACACCTTCTACATAGGTTCAGAGGTTCATAGGTAGGTACTAGGCTATCAGCCCAAGGGCCTACGCAAGCCTAGACAACAAGGTTCCCTGGCTTACGCCACCCAAGAAAGTTATTTTCCTGTGCCACTGATGAGCAGAGACACAGAAGGGATCCCCGGGGTGTATTTCCTATTTAAAGTTACAGACGCACAAAATTTACCTATGCTACATTACAAATGAAAACCAAAACCAAGTAATGACATTATTAATACTATAAATCCCCACATTTTACCCAAATATACATATATTTATGTATGTATATATATATATATATATATATATATATATATATATATATATATACATACATATATATATATATATATATATATATATATATATATATATATACACACACACATATACATGTACATCTCAAACTGTGCAACTAATATTATACATCTATTAACTAATTCATGGAAGACTTCAGCACATAGCCAAACCAATATTACCATATTACTACAACACACTTCCCATTAATAAATATATAGAGTAACATATCATAAAATATAACTCTAAATGTGAATATATACCAAAATGGAACAATATTCAAAATAAAAAAAATATACATACTTTTATATATATTTCTTTATATCTTTATTTATCATATAAGATATTACCATTAAGTGTTTGCAATTATAATATATTAAGTCAACAAATATTAACTTCAAATATATTGATTTTAATTAATTTGGTTACTGCATATGTTTACCACTGATCATTCAGGCCAGGTTTAAAAAGTGCCCCCAAGTTCACTATCCACCTATGTTCTTTTTGAGTTAATATCTGATGTTTGAACCTATCATTTTTATCATGCATCACAACCAAATCTAAACCTACAAAAAAAAATGTGCTATAGAATGGATCATCTTGTGTTTGTATAAAGCACTCCGAGGCCTCTGACATTTTATATCGCTAATATGAAGAGCTATTCTTTGTTTGAGTGTACAAGAAGTCTGTCCCACATAGAATGCTCCACATTGACAGACAGTCAAATAAATAACCCATGAACTACTACATTTAATAAGGTATTTAATATCAAGCACCCTCTTTGTGTTTACTGATGTAAAAGATTTAGTTTTTGCCATCACTTTACAGTATTTGCAGGACCCACAATAAGTGCTCCCCACTACGTTCACATTAGATGTAAAACCCTCTTGTCTGCCTTTATTAAAGGAAGAGAAATGTTGCCCCCAAGGTCTTACCTTTTCTATGACCAAAATGGCAATGTTCATCTACTATATTGGTGAAAAAAGGATCTGAGTGCAAAACATGCTAATGTTTGGCCAAAATATTCTTGATACGAAAGTTGTTGGTACCATAAGTTGTAAAAAACCTATTTTTTTCCTGTTGTAACTTACTATTATGCTCCCTGTCAGCCAATAGTACTGCTCTATCCATATGTTTTGATGCCCTGTGTGCCACTTGAACACTGCTTTTATTAAAGCCCCTTTTAATAAACCAAATTTCTAAGTCCAAAGCTTGTGCCTCATAAGTGATATTCTGAGAGCAAATCCTTCTAACCCTTTGAAATTGATATCCTGGAATATTTTGGATTGTGTGGCGGGGATGACAACTGCTGGCATGTAAAAAGGCATTTTTGGAAAAGGATTTTCTGTATAAATCAGTAATCAAATGACCCTCTGCTGATTTACTCACCTTAACATCCAGATAATCAACTTCTTGAATAATAATCCCCCCAATAAATTTAATGTCATATTGATTTTTATTAAGAAAATCTACAAATTCCTGCCAAACAATATTGAACTTCCAGATAACCCATGAATAAGTCTGCATAGGTGGGGGCAAAAGTAGCCCCCATTGCTGTTCCCTTTATCTGTAAATATCATTGGTTATGAAACAAGAAAGCATTATGTTCTAACACCAACTTAAGGAGCTTTATCAAAAATTCTCTTTCCTGTACACTGTATAGACCAGATTGTTGCATCCAAAAATCTACAGCTCTGATTCCCCCTTCATGAGGAATACTTGAATACAATGATTGAACATCTAAGGTCCCCAAATAATCATTAACTGATACTTGCAAATTATCCATTAAGGACAAAAACTGTTTTGTATCATGAATCCTGGCTCTAACCAGTGGAAGAAGCTTTTTAAGCTTATATTCCAGATACTCAGAAAGAGGTTCAATCAATGAACCTCTACCTGCCACTATAGGGCATCCAGGTGGATTATGAAGTGTTTTATGAATCTTGGGGACCATATAGAAATATTGTGATGCTGGATTATCTACTTGTAACTGTCCCTTCAAAGAGGGGGTGATAATACCTTGATCTGTAGCCTGTTGTAAAAACCTGTCAATTTCTGCTAATGTGGGATCATAGTTCATAGCTAAATAAAATTCAATGTCAGACAGCTGTCTATTTGCCTCATGTAAATATTGTTCCATCTCCCATATCACAACTGCCCCTCCTTTATCCGCACCCACTATCACTATATCTCAGTTATTTGCAAGTGATTTTACTGCATCTTTTTCCAAAGCAATCAAATTATCAAATCCAGAGCATGCACACAGTTCCTCCATGTGGCTGCCCTATACAGGGAGTTGTGGGACAGCTGCAGACTGTACCTGGCAGGGTTTGCAGGTCACCATCTCCAGCCATGGACATGGGACCTGTGCCTGGCAGGGGTTTTACAGGCAGTATCTGGTACAGAGCCAGACCGAGTACTGTCCCCCGAGTTTGACAGACATCCACTGGATCCAGGTCCCTCCTGGGAATGGCCAGGGCCACGTGCACGTGGTCTGCTCTGATGGGTTGTGGACAGCCCCCCTACAGTGCTGGGGCTGGTGCTGCCATTATGAGAGTGGCTGTGACTGTTCAGACATCCACGGCGACCTCCATCTGCTGGTGTTGCTGGCATATGTCCACATGGCCGTCACAACCATCCCGCCCTGTCCTGATGCATGGACATGACATGTTGGATGAGTTCCAATGTCTCACCCCACTGTCTATTCATGACCTCTGTGTAATTACAGATGGAACCTGCTAGTTCACAGATGCTGTCAGTTACAGATGTGTGATGAGCCCTCTGTGCCCTTAAACCCTGCCTGGTGTACTGTTCCATTCGTGTCTGTGCCTCCATGACAGTCTGGAACATGTGTGTGGTTGAAATAGGGGTTGCACATCTTCCAGGTGCATGATGACCAGCAGTGCTCATACAAGCACCTCTGCATATCTGCCTATATGATACCCCACCAGACATCTGGCTATGGCTGCTGTGTCCTGACATATGTGCCATAGATACCACACTGTCCTGGCCCATGCCAACTGTAGGCTGTCCCTCAGCTAGGGCCAATGGTGATGAGGTGTGTAGAGGCAGTGTGACTGTGTGCATGGATGGTGTGGATATGTGTGGGTTGTCAATTGGTGGCCCAGCTGCAGCCCCTGATGACCCTTCCTGTGTCTCAACACACCTATCTTCATGGTCATTGTCTGTATCAGTGACATCAGATTTCCTGCAGGGGGGACCCAGCCCCACCTCGCCACCTGTGAGGGGGAAACAGGGAACAGACTGTAAGACCTGTACAACACTTCTAAACAGTAAATACACACACACACACACACACACACACACACACACACACACACACACACATGCACACACACACGTGTGTGCAGACATGGCCACACACACAGACATACACACATGCATTTGACGTACATGGCAACCCATACACTACATCAGACAGCACCCACAGACAGCTCCCACAACCCCATAACACACACAATAGCATGCAATGGTGCAGTACAGTATCACACACATACCTGTAATTACACACATGTCAGCATGCAGGACATGTGGGGCTGAACAGCATGCAGTGCAACTGTAGTCAATCCACCGTTACCAACATTATACATGGCTGTGATGCATGGATTCTGTTTGTAGATGACCCCCTCTCCCTGGAACCCACTGCACCCATGTCCACAGCATTGCTGTGCATCCGTTCAGCACCCTGGCATGTACTGTGCACCATACCTCATGAGAGTGCACACCATTGCAGGATGTGTCTCTGTGGGTCAGGTGTGTTTCTGCTGCTGCTCACAGCCTCTGTGTGTTCCTGGATAATGTGTGGACACGTGTTTAGTGACTGCTTGATGTGTATTCATATAAGTCATCATCAGTGGTGCATGTATGAGTGGTAGATTACCATTAGACCAACCACAGAGACATTGTACTGTACCTATGGTGAGTGTAGAGACCATTATTGGCCATGATTAGGCCCTGGCTGATGTTGCCTGTGGTACACAAAAGTTCATAGGTGAATACTGTTCGATTGGTCCTGGGGCCTACATAAGCCTAGCCACAGGGGTTCCCTGCCATGCACCACCCACTAATGTTATTCCCCTGTGCCCCTGTCAGGCTGTGGCACACACATGCTACCCAGGGTGTATTCCCCATTTCCCATCCTATTGCCAAGTGTTTCTGTCAAGAGAGCCAAGGTGTAGCATTGCATAACATGTATGGGTAGTCCATTCCAGAGTGTGGAGGTGTGTGCCAGGACAGGGCCCTATCCCTCCAGTATGTTCTGTGTAATGTGTTGATTAGGCTTAGGACCCTGGGGCATGTGTTAGCAGAGGGAGTGGGATGTCGTTATATGTAGCATGTTCAACTGCTCTGTGTATGACATAGCTGTGTATGTTGGGCAGATGTCAGCTGTGCCTGGGCAATGTGCACTGGAGTGTAGCCACAGTTGTCCGAGATGGACTGTGTATTGCATGTGTTTGAGGCTGGTAATACCATTAGTGAGGTGTGTGCTGTGTCAGTGCACATGTACAGCATGCATTATGGGTAGGTGTGTTAGAAGTGTACATGGCCTACACCTTTGCTATGACATGCACAGTGAATTGCCAAGCATAACCTTAAACCATACTCACTGACATCCGGCCGCTGCGTTGCTGGTATCCCAGTGGTACCTACAATGACATGGGATAGAGTTGATGTCAGTGGCCACAGCTGTGGTATTGCTACAGGGTGGCTGCAATATTACAGTACAACAGCTGAAGTCCACAGTACTACAGTTTATGCATTACTGCTTATCGGTACTACACAGCAACATACCCCACATCTCACACATGCATGGTCTACCTGTACAGATGCATACAATACAGTAGTCTACTGATATGCCCTGGAACCTTACCTGCATGCTCAATGTGTGGTGTGTGAGTAGCACCCACCTCCATGACCGTATAGGTCTGGAGCTCTTGTGGGTGGACAGGTGCTACCAGGCTGATGAGCAGCTCCTCCACTCTGGTGAAGGGGGGATGAATGTTATGTCCCCCCCTGTTGCAAGGTGGTCACCCCACACGGCAGCGGCACAACGTCGTACTTGCTGGAGCAGGTCACTACAATGGTGGTGGACCTGCTCATAGGTTTGGATGTGCAACCCCACCTCATTCACCCTGTGGACCACATCAGTCCACATGGCTGTTCTCTCCTGCTGGTCCATGCTTGTCTGTGAGAAGAGCAGCTGATAGTTGCGGATCATGCTGGTGATGATGATCTCCTCCTCAACGGCACTGTATGCAGGGTTTCTCGGGTGTGCCATACTCCCTGAAAGACACAATGATGGAAATTTGTCTGAGCAACTCATATGTCAAGTTTACCATAATACAATACACATATCAGTCTCCTGCCACCATATCAGCTCCAACATAATGTTCACACTAAACTACTGGTATGTGTCTGGTATGTGTGCCATTGGGCCATACATTGTATTGTACAACACTTTCTGCTATGTGATTATATACATGCTCCCTGTGGGGACACTAGAGTTGCAGGGCTGTTACAGGGTATTTCACCTGCATGCCATTGTCACTGCCACTATGTTTCCACATATGCATGTGGTAGGCCTGCTATGTGATTGCTACACATCTGCCATTCTGTAGTATTGGGGATATCTATGCATGCTGTTGGACATGTTCTGGGATTGTGTGGACTATTACAGCCCACATATGTTCCATGACAGTTACACACCAGTATGTGTAGGGGTTATTTTCCAACAGGAACACCACTCCAACTTAATGTGCATATGTTACCAGTCCACATCACATCCAGGGCCCACCATGAAACCTCAATTCCTACTGTTCCATCACTACCTTCATGTGGAACCACCTCAAGGGATGGTGTCCCCCCCCAATGGAGCACACTCAGACATGTGTCTGCCACCCAGGTAGGTCGCGGGTATTGGGCATTGGGATGTCTACAGTGACATGGGGTATGTGCTACATCACCTGGAGGCATGCAGCCCACATACAGAATGTTAGACATGCATGTCCCTCCTGCCCAGCAAACAGCCCAGGCACCTTTATCCATGTAGATGCTGTTGTGACTGTCCATGGGTGGGCACCATATTCCCTTTGTTCCCATGTGGGGGCTCAATGGCCTCCACATTCCAAATGTAACTACCCATTCACAGTGTTTAACCACCACATGTGTCATATATCAGCCCTGTATGCTGTCTTGTTTGTCACCCAACCAGACCTACATACCAGTATGTGCCTAATACCCTACACCAACTTATATACCCCACCATCCCATACAATTGCAATGTGTTCCCAACATGGGTTACATACCTCACTCCACACTCCATCTTGCAGCCATGTACTGGTGTGTAGGTATGTTGTGTATTGATGTGTGATGTTTTGTCACACATATCATGGCAGGGAAAAGGTATTGACATGTATATATATTTTTATATATATATATATATATATATATATATATATATATATATATCGACATACACACACAAATATATCTGTATCTGTATATATATATATATATATATATATATATATATATATATATATATAATATATATGTGTGTGTATATATACATATGTGCATATATATGTAGATATTTTGTGTTGTATATATACCTATATAAATGTATAACTGTCTGAGGTTCTGTACACATACACAGCTTTGAATATGTGTCACACATATATGTATCTGCATGTGGGGTGCGTACGAACATCTGGACCACACTCATGTACCCTCTTTAATTCACAGCTGAACTGTTCTGCCTTGCTGCAACATAGACAGGTGTCACATGTGAACACAAACTAACATTATGGGGGTATATATGGTGACAAACTTTAGATAAGCATATTATACTGCTATGGCAGTGTGGGCATGCTATGCTACACTTTAACATGACTGTCCTGCAGGTGGTGTGGTCTCTCACCCATGTGTCTATCATGGTGGTATTACTACCCCCACCAGCCAATGGCCACAGTAATTTACAGAACACAGATATCATGGGTCACATCCTTGCCATTCACTGCTGGTCTGCACATTTGACAGGTATGTCCCACTGCCCACAGGGACTAATACTACTGTCCAGTGCAGTTGTTGAGCACAACATCATTACAGGAACATGTACTGATGGCACATATACATCCTTTCACAGTATTCATCCTATTATTCTATGTCATATACTACATGCCAGTAAAAGCATATCTGTTTCACATACCTGTTATATTGTTTCCACTGTAACACAACCCTGAGCTTTGTGAATTTTTTTGAAGTGTTTTCTCTCTCTCTCTCTCTCTCTCTCTCACTCAGGCTTTCCAGTAGAGTGATTGAGCTGGTTTGAATAGATTGCAGCATGCTTTTGTTGGTATTGCACATGATCAGGTGGTAGCCTCTGCACCAGTCAGTGTCCACCAGTTGCTAATTGCATGCAGCCTACTTTGTAGTACTTCAGATAACCACTGTCATGGCAACCCTGTTCTATAAATTGTTGCCTTCTGTGGGAGTTGTCCCTTCACCTTTATAGTATGGAAGACATCCTTCCTGTGTGTGGATATCAGTGTTACAGACAGCAGGTAGCAATACTTCTTACAGCTGAACCTGCAGACACAGGCCAAATCCACATTTGGGTAAAGTTCCAGACCTACAGACAGCGTGAGTAGTGTTGTTGTGTGCAATGTATCTTGCTGTTCTTACAGGGTTTCTGTGTACATGGTACTTTTTCATGGAATGTTGCCTGTCTGCATAGCTCTCAACTGTGGACCTATCCATATGATACCAGGGGGATTGGCTGTTGGGTTTTATCTGTGCACCACACAGGTACTGTCCCAAATATATCTGTGGCATTCTGTCTGTTGAGCGCTATCAATACATGGCTACATCCATTTGTATTTCAATATCATATCTCTACATAAGGGTATGCTGCAACAAATCCTGTAACACCAGCAATTTTCAGGGTGTGTAACAGCAATAATGCAAATATGGCCCTATGTTCCTGCCTCTGTCCTCCACATATATGCCAGTTTTTGTCTCGCTGTGATACAGGAAGGGTTGTTAGGTAATGGCCTATCATTACTTACCACTAGCATTACTGCTATAATCCCAGTCATGTCATGGACTCCCACACCAACTGGTGGGCCATGTCCATATATATGGGGACAACAGCTGGGAACACATTTGTGCCCTTATACATTCCTGAGGTAAGTGTGTGGTACACAGTGTTCCTTGCCCTTGTACAGCCTTTTATGGGGGTGGGGGTTCTATGCCATTAACCTAGGCTATGGCACCTTTCCAGTGATATAACTGTTAAGATGAGGGTCATTCAGTGTGATAGTGAGGTGTTAGGTTAAGCAATGATATGTAGAAGATACTGTGACATTAACACAAGTGCTCTTTTCCTCCTAAGGCTTGAGTACAGGGTGTAATTGGAGACTGCTGAACTACATCTGTAATTGTTGATTGTTACGTATCCTGAAGGTAAATCTTGTTCCTACTGTTGTACTAATTGAAGGCCTTGGCCTAGACAGCATAGTTTGGTATATATACACATTGCTTGCATCTACTGTTTTGTGTGGGCCTTGCATTCATGACTGATTACATATTTCAAACCTTATGTGGTGTCAGTACTGGCATACATTATTATATAGTACAGGAATAAAGGTTATCTATGTATGCATACCCGTGTGTCGTGTCATGTCCTTTGACTTGTGGGTGGGTATATGTTTAATGTCAGTATTCTCATTTGTTGGAATGTTTGCCATACTACACATTTCACAGGTGCCATTTGAAGGGCTTGTGGCTGAGGGATATAATTGCATTCAGTACTTCCACACTACTTCTACATATGTATGGCTACTGATACCTTTTGTGTGTGTATATGTGTATGTACCTATATATATCTCATATGGCTATATATATATATATATATATATATATATATATATCTACAGATATATACATCTGTATATATATATATATATATATATATATATATATATATATATATATATATATATATATATATATATATCTATATATAATTGCTGTTATATGATTATTTGTGAGTCATACATTAATATATATATCTACATGTAGCTGTCTATCTGTCTACATTTACAGATATATATGTCCATATGTCCATGCATGTTCGGCTCATATTTTGGCCTGTTCCTCATTCACTTGGCAATTGTCATGGATGATCACTGCATTGAAGTCAGTAACTAGTGGCAACACTTTTGTGTTTCAGACTTCATCTCCTTCTACATATGTGTTCTAATACATATAACTGTGTAACTAGCAACATTTAAGTGTAACAGAACAATAGTTGGCATATATCCCTATTTGCACCCACAGTGTGGCATACTTTGTCCAGACTTCTTGCATTAACAGGTTATGTGTTGTGATAGTACATTTCCTGTACTGTTGACTGATTGTGCTGCAGGATATGTTTGTGAAAACTTCAGGTTATGCATATCTGCCATGGTTTAGTGGTAAATCACTTTGTGTATTGAGTGCAGGGTCCTGGATTCGAGCCTTGGAGAGGCAGTTTATTTTGTTGCTGAGCAGAAAAAGGGAAGTTGGCTACAGAGTGATTGAGGCACTCTTAAGCAGTTGTAAGCAAGGTTGTGTGGGTTTGCACGGAGCTAAGCAATACCCACACAGGTTAAGCAATTCAGCAGGTAACTGAGTATAAGAAACTGTAACCAGACTTTAGCAGTGCTTACCCCCACACTAACACACTTAAACATGCTTACTACTGCTTATTTGTGCTTAAACCTGCTTACTACTGCCTAAATTCATTATGACACTGACACTTCACATGTGCATTTCATGCAGTACTCCAGTTCACATTTAAGTATTATTATGTAGGTTTTACGGCAAATAGATGTACAAGTATGTTCATATACAGATTTCACAAGGAAAATGATATGTGCTGCAGTGGGACTTGAACTGGGAATGTCTGTTTGTTAGGCGGGTGCTCTAACCACTACACTATTACTGTGCCGCTTCATTTGCATATATACCCATATACCCATGGATCCTAGTTCCTCAAACACCCACCCCAACACTTCACTGACACATCAGTCATCCATTCTCCAGTTGGAAACACGGTGTATCCACACCACTTCACATTGGCCACTCCATTCTCCTCTGGACCCATCCCATGGGTTGACTCAATCCAAGCATTCTCAGACATCCCAACCATTTAGTCCATAAACATGGGTGAAATGAGCGACCAAAAGGACACTATTCCCAATTTTTGAGTTGTCCCACCTGGGACGCACATGTCTTTATTTCAAGATTAGACTCTATACTTCATTACTTCGTTACTCCGGTTAACAAGACACTAAAATAAATTAATAACTAAGACTATATGATAACGCACACATTACACATGTAAACCAATGATGTACGAGTGCGGCAACATTATATTACAAATAAGACCGGTTTAGTGATTGGCGTTGACGTAGCCGGCAAATCACAGGAATGATTCAAATATTTCATAATGGGAAAGTCCTCACATTTTATTTTTTTGAGAACAGCACTAACTTCAAAACTGAATACACAACTCTGAATTATTGCAGATTCGTCCTTTCCCTCTATCTTCTCGTAACACTAATACTATAGTACTGCAATATACAATGGTAACAAAACAACAGCTTATTTTGCCTTGGAATTTTATATCCCAGCAAAATCATGAAAATGTCACAAAGAAAAAAAAAATATATATATATATATATATATATAAATATATATATATATATTTCATGACAGTCTAAGTAAGGCCTGCACTGTTATAAAGGCCATGCATTTTGCATGAGATTTAGTCAGGATATATAAGCCACAGTGCAGAGAAGGAGGTCACCGTCTTTTCTGTAACGGACTATGAATAAATGTTTATTTAATATCTGTTAATCGAGTATTCAGACTGTTCCAATGAGTCAGGACTCCATTCAGTCATGACTTGAGCCTTATAGGCCAAACAACACAACTAAACATACACGAGAATCATACCTCTCAACCTCTTAATTTAAGAAGTCTAGCCAAAGCCAAATATAATTGGGGGTGGGAGGTCAAAGATTGGGACATACTGGGATCAGTTCAATAGCTCTGCTTGACAGAGGCCCAGTAAATTGATCAATGGGGCGGTGTGAGCCAACACACCTTGGCTAGGCTTATAAATGAAAAATGGATCCAACACTAAAATGTGTCCAAAGAATGCAGCCGCACAACAGCTATAATATGACCTGTATTTAATAACTCAAAACAATGGACAGTAAACAAACAGTAAAACGGATTTAGCGCTTTCATCCACCCAACATGTGGACTTCATCAGAATCAACAAAACAATTAACATGGGCTAATTTATCCATTTTTAGGCGCCAACAGCTTAATGCATTTAAAAAGACATATACCCTATACACAAGTAAATGTAAAGGGTTGTATATGATCACCTAAACACATCATATTACTAAAAAAATATATATATATATATATATATATATAAAACAATGTAATAAAACTGATAGTCATCTGAATCCTATTCCGTATTCTTACATAACAATAAAAAGAGTTTGTTAATAATAACATATAATGAATAATTAAACTGTATACAGGCATTCATATCCATATGCATATATACTAGCCATACTAATGGTAATTAAATATATAATCCTAAGGGAATATATAAGAACATATCCATAATGCATAATTTGAGAATCTAAAATCATATATAATATAATTCTTAAAACTCAGCATACATCCAGTATTGTACAATGTTATAAAAAATATATACCAGACGAATATCTTACCATAATATCTCTCTCTAATAACATAATATACTCTTCCATTAATGTATACGTATAATTAATATACATAAGAATTGATTATAGCTTAATTATAAATTTAAAAACTGTGTAAAATAGTATGTATAAAAAACACTATTGTATATTAAAACATAAACAATAATAAATAATAAAAATAAAAATAAAAAATACATAATTAGTTGAAAGTGGATGGTTGTATATAATAAAATACATCTAACTAAGGTGTATATTCCATACTTTTCCATATATAAAAAATATAAAAAATATATAAAAATATATATATATATATATATATATATATATATATATATATATATATATATATGCATATCACATGTATAAAATATATCTATGAATATAATATCTATGTATCTTACCATCTAACTTCTATTATGTTATTGATAATATTGGTTTAATATTAATATGTTCATTTAAACCAGGTGGTGTAGCAGCATCAGTAAATATTTGCCATCTAACCTCCTTTTCAGCTATAATGGCCTTGGTGTTACCACCTCTGTTGTTCACTTTAATTTGTTCTAGGATGGCAAATTTAAACTTGTGACTATTATCTGTATCAGCTACATGTCTGTACAATGCATTAGTGCTGTCTTTTCTCCTTATAGCATAAAGGTGATCGTAAATGCGTTTCTTGAACTTCCGTTCGGTTTTTCCTATATAAAAACTAGTGCATCCTGTACATACAGCCATATATACAACATTATGAGTGTTACAATTCCCTCAACAAAACTTAATACTAGTCCTATTGATATTCTCCAAAGTAATCGTCTCTGTTTCTAATATTAAATGACAGTAGCTACAACTTCCACATTTACGTGTTCCCTTGTACTGTGTTCAAACATTCTACCCTATTGTTTCTTTCAAAGATGGTCTTCATATTTATTCCCATTTTAAAAACAAAAATGGGTGCTTTCCCTACAATATCTTTCAATATATTTTCCACTGTAAGAACATTTCAATATTTATTTAAAATATATATGATGTGTTTTGCCTGGGGGGTATATTCCAAGATACATGCTCTTTTATACTCAGTGTCACTTTCTTTTCTAATATTAGTTTGGAGGATGTTACCCAAAACTGGGGGACATTTTTTCCCCCATTCTCCAATAACATATTTTTTTATTTCATCCATTAATTTGTTGGGATATCCTTTAGTTCTAAACATTCTGCTAATAAAATCTATTTCTTCAATCATCTCCTCATATGATGATATCATTCTAGCAGCTCGGATGCACTGCCCCTTAAAAATACTTTTCTTGGTTTTGTACAGGTGATTACTAGTATAGTCCAAATAATTATTGCAAAATGTATTTTTCCTATATATACGTGATTTGAAGCCATCATTATTAATAGTAACAAAAGTATCTAAATATACAATGCCCTGTCGACTGAAATTATATGTAAACTTCAAAAATGAACTAGAATTGTTCAAATAATTAATAAATTCCTCTATAATACTATCAGGTCCATCCCATAATATAAATAAATCATCCAAATATCTTGTATAATACCTGATGTATCTATAATATTGACTCTTGAACAATTTATCTGTTTCCCAGTCTAACATGACCAAGTTCGCATATATTGGGGCACATGCGGCACCCATAACCACTCCCTGAGTCTGCTTATAAAATTCCCCCTCATAATATATATAATTGTGTTCAAGAATAGTAGACATAAGTTCTATAATAAGACTTGCATGATCCCAGTCTAAGTCCGAATAATATCTAATGCTATTAAGAAAACTATCAAGGCCTTCCACTTTGGGAATACACGAAAATAAATCAATGACATCAACTGTAATAAAAGTAAGCCCTTCTTTCCATACTTGTGAGGTCAAATTACCCAAAAAGTTCCAAGATTCCTTAGTAAGATGTGGGATCTTATCATAGATGTGTTTTAACCAGGTATCTATAGTCACCCCCAAGGGGAAAGTCTTAGAATGGCTACCAGATATAATAGGCCGAAAAGGCGGATCCTGTATATTTTTATGTACTTTAGGAACACCAACAATGGTAGCAAGCTTAGGGTGTTCTACTAATAAAAAGTTGTACAAATCTAAGTTAATTCTTCCATCCAATAATAACTCTTCAATAAGCAAATCAGTCTTTCTATAACAATAGTGTTGGATCCATTTTCATTGTTGCTGTTACCTACACTAATTTTATTCTTGTTGTAGGCTTATAAATGCCCTTCGGCAGATAGCCTAGTACCTACCTATGACCCTATTACATTTATGGTTATGCAAAACCTATTATTCTATCTACTGTCGTGGTTTGTAGGGTCACTTTCATGTTATTTATGTCTGCAAAAGGAATGAATGTGGCACAGGGAATGTACTTCTACATACAGATGTATGTATGTGTGTATGCATATATATTTATAACAAACTCGCTGACCTCCACGAGGCGGTCCAATTAGAACTGGGCCATCCAACCCTGACATGCCTGGATCCATATTTCATACCCATGGTTCCTCCACCCCACCCGAGTTCCACATACACACAAACCATCCATTCTCCAGTTGCTATCCCAGCCATAACACACCTCCACACATTGCCCTCTCCCCAGCATTAGGGACCCTACACGTATGTTGTCACAACCCATGTATCATCAGGCTGTCCCAACTGTTTAGTCCTTGAACATACCTGCCCTGGCTTGTGTAATGGTCGGAAGTCCAAACAACCCGCAATTTTTTGGGTAGTCTCACCAGGGACTACCTTGTAATTTTTTGTAAGGTAGACTTAGCAGGACGACAATGTTACTCCCACTGGTAGTATCCTGCCTGTGGTTTGATTAGCAGTGATTTGCTCACCCCTGCCCAGCTTGATATGACATAAGATGACAGCACAAAATAATACAGGTGTTGCTGTTGTTTTCCTTCTCATTCTTTTTCTATGCTTTATTGTCACGATGTTCATTCTTCATATATATATATATATATATATATATATATATATACATATATATTATATTTGTACATACACACACACATACATCTACATAATTATATACATTTCCTATACTGTTGGATGCCTGTACTGGATGTGTTTGTGATCACAGCAGCTGAATGTGTATCCGCCATGGCTTAGTGGAACACACGTCTACTGTAGTGTGCAGGGTTGGGGGTTTGCAACCTGGCAGTGTAGATTATTTTGTTAATGGCCACCACAACAGCTGTTGGCTACAGGGTGACTAAGGCACTGTAGAACATTTGTAGGCAGGTATGTGCTTGTTTGCGTGAAGCACAGCATTACTGACCTCTGGTTGTGGTGTCTTGCACTCAGTTAGCCTCTACATTGCTTCACCAGTGTGGTACTTGCATACCAGTGTCCAACCAGGCTTACACCCACTTGCTCACACATACACACGTGCAGCGTCGTGCATTTTGTTCACATCTGTCAACCAGGACAGTCGGACTATATGCTTGTCCATTGTCAGCGGTGGCCCGAGGTGTAGAGCTTTACATTGACCCAAGCTACGTATCCCAATTAATACTGGGGTATTCACATTCATAGAGGGTAACAGACATAACATAGCTACATCCCCCATTAATCATGCTTAGTTTACGTTAAACTGTCGGTATTATCCATGCTTAGGTCTGGTTTACATGTCAGGTATGACTGTTGACAAAGGTCAGTTTAAGGTGAGGTAGGATTCCTGTTTCACAGGTCTGGATAGGTTACATGCAGGTATTCGGGGTAGGTGTAGTTATTCCATACCTGTGTGGTACAATAGAGGTGAATAGCTAAGAGGTAGGCAGGTAGGTAGTGGGGGTGACATTGTAACTGTATAGTAGCCCGTAGGTATAATTGGATGAGGAGCAATAGGGAAGGTATGTCGGATGTTGGGATTTGTATGCAAGGCAGGACAAGAGGCGTCGGTATCACTAGTTGATGTAGTAGTATAGAGTGTGAGTTGGGGGGGTTCGCAAGGTGTTGAGCCTGTGCTGCTCCAGGTGTGCTTGTGGTGTTCCTTCAAGTGTTAATTAAATGTGTCCTGTAAGACAGCTGTAATACTACATGTGGGTTGGGGTTCCAGATACTGGCAATATAGTGGGAGAAGAGGGTGTCACCTACGTGTACCCGTAGACATTAATAGAAATGGAACAGGGGCTGATAGGTATGTGGTGTGCATGGGGCACAAAAGGGGGGTGTTAGTAGGGGATTATCCAGGGATGTGCAGGATGGCTGCAGGGAAGGTCCACAGCTGGCCATGTTATCTACGACAACAGCTGTGCATATGCACTGCATTTGGTGTTTGCGTTGGACACTCACACCCCTGGGTGGGGGTGAGGACTACAATAATACCTTGTGATGCCTATTACATCGGCTTACATGCCTACAGTGGGGTGTTGTGACCATGTCTTCATAGGTGTCGTGTAGTGGGTTATGCAACAACACATATGGTTATACCGTACTTAGCCATGTAAACTGGATTATGCTGTGGTGGGACCCATATCAGGAATGGCTGCCCATTAGGTGTAAGCATGCCTGTCGACTGTACAGAATCCACGGCCTCTCCAGAGTTTGCTTCATAATATTGGTGTGTTCCTCTTACAATCTGCACCTGTCTGTCAAATACCTGGGAATTGACGCCATTAAATACAGACAAGTAATTGGGTTTAGGACCCCACTTCCTTCAGACGAGTCATGTTAATGCATAACCTATTATTCTGTCAGCTTCCTAAGGTTGTACATGGAATATGCACTTTCTGTCCCTATTTGTCCCCCAATGGTTTAGGTTCTGTCCTGTGGTTTTGCTCTTAGAGGTTAAGAGGTATGGGCATAAGTTCTGCCAAATTCGCAATATTACTTACATCCCCGGGGCGGTCTAAATACAACTGTGCAAGCCAACACCTGCATGCCTAGGCCCATAATTGCATACCCATAGTTCCCCCACCTGCCCCTCCTCTACAGCACTCATTTTTACTGTGGGTGCAGGTGGGGTCTAACCACACCACTACACACTGCACATTCTCCATGTGTCAGGACCCATGTCGTACGTTGTGTCATCGGTCATCAGGCTTGCACAACTTACTGCACGAACCAAAAAGAAAAGATAAAACTGAAGACCACAGATGAAGAATCCACTTAAAACACCAGTATATTGTACCCTTTTTTTTTTTTTTGCACAACTTACTGGTCTGTGTATGTATACACCCTGGTTAGATAAAACATTACAGGGACTGACTCCGATGATCATTAATTTTTGGGGTGTCCCACAAGGGACATTGAAGTCTTGTATCATGTGTTTGTATGTTTCACCTGTCTAGGTGGGAGGGGGTTGATGCTATGTGTTACATGTTTGTTGATTGGACCCCTCACCCCCATTGGCACGGCCTCTGAACATATGTAATCCTTAACTGCTGTATCATATCTATATATATCTATATATATAGAGCTATATATATATATATATATATATATATATATATATATATATATATATATATGTATATATATATATATATATATATATATATATATAGATATATATATATATATATATCTGCTGCATACTACTATTTAACAAATTGTTTTCTAGTCCTGAGGAGCTTTTCTCCCTGGGTCTCTGCTGTAAATGAGCCAAAAGCTCAGCCAGACTTAACCAGTTAACAGATGTGATTTAAATACATGATTCAATTAATATCCTAGCTATATATATATATATATATATATATATATATATATATATATATATATATAATGTGTGTGTGTGTGTGTGTGTGTGTGTGTGTGTATGTTTACACACATACATACATATATATTTCTACATATCCATATATATGTATATATATATATATATATATATATATATATATATATATATATATATATATATATATATATATATATATATATATATATATATATATATATATATATATATATATATATATATATATATATATATATATATATATATATATATATATATATATATATATATATATATATATATATATATACATACATACATGTCTAACGACATATGGATGTATGGGTGTCTGCATATGTATATATCTATATGTGGGTATTTAATTATATTCTGTCTCTTATGTACACATTTGTACTACGGAGAGGGGGAGGTTTCACTCCATACAGGTATGGGTATATATACACACACACACACCTCTACAGTTGTAAATCTACATCTGGTTATTCTGTTCTTTGCCATGTACAATAGACTGTGCTGCAGTGGGACCCATAGCGGGAGTGGCTGTCCATTGGGCGGTGGCCCTGCCCAATCACACTATTGCTTACATCCCTGGGGCGGTCCGCATAGACCTACTCCAGCCAACACCTGCTCAGCTAGGCCCATAATTTCATACCCATAGTTCCCAATCCGCACATCCTTTTAAGTACTCTTCCTTACTCCGGGTGCAGGTCGGGTCTGGCCAAACCTGTTCACTGTACCCACTCCCCACTACTCGGGACCCATCACGTATGTTGTCTCGCCCCATGGATCATCAGGCTTCCCCTTCCTTGTACACTGGGAACATGGGTGGCCTGTCGTTCGACATCAGTGTAATGGCAGGAAACCCAAAAATGTTTGAATTTTTGGGTGTCTCACAAGGGACATACATGTCTTTGTTTCAAGATTAGACTTGGTGGTTCTCTCCTACTGGCAGTATCCTGCCTGTAGTCCGGGAAGCAGTCGTGTGTTTACTTTTATTGTGTGTCTGTATGCTTCACCGGTCCAGTTGGGGGGGGGGGTAAGCTATGTATTACACGTTTGCTGATTGGACCCCTCACCCTCATTTGTATGGCTTGTGGACATATGTAATTCATAACTGCTGTATCATATCCTAGCTATATACATGTGTATATTTACACACACACACACACACACACACACACACACACACACACACACACACACACACACACACGCATATATATATATATATATATATATATATATATACATTATATATACAGATATATCTGTATATGTATACACGGTATGGGTGATTACTTGAGAAATGCAGTAGGAAATTGAGTAAGTAGGTTTTCTATATATAGTTTTTTTGAATTTATTATTACGATGTCTTTAGATAAAAGGGGATGTCTAAGTAATTTAATTCAGTGTCAGCAATTTGATGAAACTGAAGAAAAAAAAATCTGTCATTAGTCATTCTCTTCTCTCTGAATGATTTGTGATTCTTTTATCCCCTAGAAAAATGCAGAAAAATATCCTATATATGTGTGGTGTAATAGGTAACATGTAAATGAAAAAATGAAAATTTCATCCTTAAATTCATCCTCCCAGTGGCCATTACATAATTTTATGAATGAACCAACCTATTAAAGGGAACCCAAAACCCCCTGATGTTTGTTCTAAAATTGTTACCAAAAAGTGAAAAATTGTGAGTTTCCACTAATAGAGATTTAGTCCACTAAATAGATAGATGACATAAATTTGTTTCTAGATGACATAGATTCTCTTCTATATGATAGACCCTATGATTGAGGGATGACCGTGTATAGGTCTTTAGAATATCAGGACTGTAAGGTTAAATATAGACTGTAAGTAATATTTACTAATGTCCTTCAAAAAGGACCAGGAATCCTTGCAAATATGCTTGACATTACCTAAGAGGGGCTTCAAAGTACTAGCCAACATGATGAAAACAATGCTCTAGCTCGCACATTGGGGAAAAATTGTGTGCCATGCTTTTTTGTTTAGCCATCTTACAACACATCTAACACCAGATATCAGGGGATTCGTTGCAAACGCCTGAAATTTCTCTAAATTCTTTTAAGTAATTTCAAGACTAGGGTAAATTCAATATATAAAATAAATGAGGCCCTCTCTAATGCAAATTTTTGAAATTATATATTTATAATAAATAAATTTTTTTTTTTGTAAGTCTGTCTTTCTAGCTTTTTCTGTTTAGTTTGTTATTTGTTGCATAATGTATCATTTGCAGTCATGTTAAACATGGTATCTTTTTTGCATAATTCATCGCCAATAGCCTCTAGGTATTTGTCCAGTGTCCAGTCAGTGTATACACCTTTATTACCAGTTTAAGGTGCAAATTGTATATGTTTATATATTGCTGTCTATATATTTTACGACATATGGGCAAGATGGGTGTCTTCACATTTTCCTGTGGCCGCCGCATGAAATGAAATAACGAGAAAATTGTTGCTGCTGCACACACGGGGACTATTTATTATTGCAAATTGATGCACAACACACTGCACTAGTCTATATTTATATATTTTTTTATTTTTCAATCATTTTTAGCGTCTAAAAAAAATAAATAAGGTTTTATTATGTATATATCTATATATGGGTATGTATATGTAGTCTGTCTCTGTAGGTATACATTTGTACTATGGAGAGGGTGAGGTATATCTCCATGTAGCTATGGGTAGATATACACACACATACCTCTACATATATACATCTAAATCTGGTTATTCCATTCTTTGCCATGTAGATTAGACTTTGCTGCAGTGGGACTCATAGCGGGTGCGGCTGCTCGTTGGGCGATGCCTCTGCCCAATGAACACTTTTGCTTACATGCCTGGGGCTGTCCATATAGACCCACATCAGCTAACACCTGCACACTTAGACTCATAACTAGCTACCTATAGTTCCCCACCCGCACCTCCTCTACACCACCCATCCTTACTCTGGGTGCAGGTCGGGTCTGAACACACCACTACACGCTGCCCACTCTCCACTTTACAGGACCCATGTACGTTGTCTCGACCCATGGGTCATCAGGCTTTCCCACCCTTGTATTCTGGGTATGTACACACCCCGGCCAGAATGGTCGTTGCATCGGCTTCCTTCCGTAATATGTCAATTTTTGGGGCATCCTGCAAGGGACGCTCCTGTCTGTGTTCCAAGATTAGATTTCACGGGTGCACTGTATACCCCCATGGTTGTATCCTGCCTGTGGTCTGGGGAGCAGTGGACTAACTATATTGTTTGTGGGTTTGTGTGTATGTTTCCTCTGTCCGGCTTGGGGGGGGGGGGGTCATGCTACGTGTTACATGTTTCTTGCTTGGTCCCCTCACTTCCATTGGCCTATCCTGTGAACATATGTCATTCTTGTGTGCTGTTTCCTATCATAACTGTATATCTGTGTATATCTACGCGCACACACACACACACACACACACACACACACACACACACACACACACACACACACATATATATATATATATATATATATATATATATATATATATCTGCACACACACACATATATATATATATACATATATATATATATATATATATATATATATATATATATATATACACACATATATGTATATGTCTCTATACATACACGCACACACACATATATATATATATATATATATATATATATATATATATATATATATATATATATATATACACATGTTGCTGTATATATATCAAAATCCATCTGGGTGTATGGGAAGTATGGCCTTAATTGCGCTTATCTTCTGCTATGATGGCTTAGTGGTTAGCTACTGTAACTATAGTGTACAGGGTCCTGAGTTTGATCCTTGTTGAGGCAGTTTATTTTGTTGCTGGGCAGAACTTTAACCGTTGGATCCAGAGTGATTAAGGCACTTTACAGCGATTGTAAGCGGGTTTGAGCAGGTTTGCATATTGGTAAGCATTGCTAACCTCTGGTTACAGTTTCTTACCCTCATTAGCTTCTACTTTGCTTACTCTGTGTGGGGAATGCTTACCCCTGCACAAACACACTTGGACACACTTACCGCTGCTTATTTGTGCTTAGACCTGCTTACATGTGCTTTATTCATTATGACACTAACACTTCACATGTGCATTTCATGCAGTACTCCAGTTCACATTTAATTGTTATTCTGTAGGTTATACGGCAAAACAATGTAAAATTATGTTTATATACAGATTTCCCGTGGAAAATCATTGTACTACAGTGGGATTCGAACCGGGAATGCTTGTTCATTAGGTGAATGCTCTAACCCCTCTACTATTGCAGTGCTGTAGCATTTGCATGTATATTCCGTGTTATCCTCTTCAGTCTTTTCAGCTGCTTTAACCGTAGCTAGGCAATGGGCAAACCCATGCACCTATGGTTAGCTGTACTCTGGGTTTTAAAACAAATCAATAATAGGGTTTCTTCATTTTATTTGACTGTACTGTTTCTGTTGAACACATGGGGACTGTTGGTGGGGATATGTGGGCACTTGTGAGCTGTCTCGCTTATTTATTTACACATTCTTCTGTTCTTCTTTGCAGGGGCATGTTTTTTCTGACAGCTCTGCTCTCAGACACCCCCCCTGCACTCGTCCACACTCTGTGTAGCATTTGGAGTTCAGGCAGCGCACCTTCATTTTTATGCATCCTCCTCTTCAACTGCCGCTTCTGTGTAGGACTACATTAGCCCTGCATGGAAGATTAGTAAATCCGGGGGAATGTCTGCTTGTTGTCTGAGCCATGTTTGCACATAAGTGAGCAACAGGGAAATGAGACAGGCAAAGCTCAACATGTTTTATTCTTGTAAAAAGTGTTTATTAGTTTTCATCATTAAAAGATAAATGTGGGACTTGAACCATGACCAACGTATCCTATGCATTGTGTGCATCATTGTGCTTGCCAGGTGTGCTACATACACACTTGCGTCATGCTCATAATTTATGTTGTTCTTATCATAGCAGCAACTTCCATTAATTTTAATTTATCCATTTTACTCTATTTGTGCTAAGCCATGAGATACCCAAATATTAATATTTAAAAAAGTAACATAAACAACATTACAAATTACATTTTAACATAACTTACAGATTTTACACAACCTTGGATATGAACTATCATACTAATGAACCTACAAAATACACTAGGGGGTGTCTTATCTCTCTTTGCCCAGAAACAACTTTGCAAGATGAATGCAAATCATTGCGCATACAAGTATGTCGAATTTCTTCCAGAGTATTAACAAAATATATACGCTTATACACTCACAGTTGTTTCTGCATGTGTTGCTTACAGATTTTTTGCAATGAGTGATCACACAACCAGTTATGAGTATTGTTTGCACCAATGCAGCTCTGTTTTCTCTTTGTATTATGTTCATTCTTCTCTTATCTGTGCTACACTCTCAGATATGCAGTCTATAGGGCATTTTGTATCATTGTCCTTTAAATATATGATAAAACGAAATGACTGTGAAAAGCAGTTTTCAGCAGAAGTAGGAAAATTTGGCTATTAGTGAACAAAAATGAGAAATGTGTGCTGTTCACTTCCATTTAAAAGTTTGCTAAAGTTACTTTTACACTTTGTAAGTGTATCCTGGGTGACACACCCAATGCAGGTAAGGTAGTCTGAGTTGCTGTTGTGTCTTCCTTCTCCCTCCCACTAATCATTCACAGTTGCAATCCATTAGCAACTAACACTGAGGTAGTACACTATACATCTGCTACACAAAGTCAAAAGTTTGGGATTCAGCTATTCTAATGAGTGCAAGCCTCATTTGCATCTTCACTGTGCTCAGAGGCCTGAATCTACACTATAAAAAAGTAACCACATCGCTATGGAACTTGTAGGTGAGGAGGGTTGTATATTTGGTGAATATAGGACACTGGTATTCATTTTGATTTATCTGCAGAGAAGGCTTCTGATTTTGCAAAGAAATTAGTGTATTTTTCAAGCACATTCTAGATTTGTTAGCACATTACAAAGAAAATATGTGCATTAAAAATGGAACTTTTATCTGTATGCCTTTCTTATAGTTCACTGTTGCATAGACATTTTTGGCAGGCATTTAATTTCTCAGATAGGTTATTAACTTCATCACAAGTGTTATTGTTAAAACAGGTTATCTTACAAACTTCAATGTTATTTCGGGGAAATGTAATGTGCTGCATTATCAAAATGACACTGGGGCATTTTTTTCTTCTAAGATGGACCATACACTCCTCCAGGGGAGTGCTGGGCACAGTGAGAAGTGACTGGCAATCATATAAAATTGAGTTTTCTGTTGAGAATGTGCACACATTTTGTGAGAATTCTGTTGAAATTATATATAACTATTGCATTATGTGTTATTCCTTGGTTTGTACAAGTTTTTCATTTGTCTCTTGTTTTCCCTGTTGTTTTGGGAGTGGGGGAGCCAAGCACAATTTGTGTGTTGCCACAACATAAGTTGTGTTTAAAGAGGGTTTACTCTAGAAATTGTGTAGTCATCCTGTTATTTCCATGGGAAACAATACAATTACTAAAGTAGTATTACTTGCTTTGCACCAAGAATTGGTTTGTGTGTGAGTGTGATATGGTACAACCACATAACTTTCAATTTTAATAACTGAAATGTGTGCCTCTAATGCTTAATGTTGAAAATATATATGTGTATATGAGCCGGAGTTTAATTATGTGATGTTTATGTGTTGTATATCTCTCTGTTTTGTATCCCATAGGCTTATGGCTCCCAAATGTACAAATCCATCCACATAAACCCCCTTTTAGTGACCCTAAAAATGATATCCTAGTACAGGCATTCAGGTGCCATGGTGCCCTTCTGCTTGAGAGAGATCATGGGGATATGGCTGGCTGAATGTAGATTTGGAACCAAATAGTGAATGATGTCAATGACATTGGGGGGGTGCACCAGGTCTTATGATCAGATGCATCATAGGGCCACTGATATGATTTCAGCAGCCCGAAGGAGAGCAGCGGCAGTTGTCCTTGAACAACTGGCTACTGGGGGTGGGCGGCTACTATAGGGCCACCACTGACAGCAAATGAAGAGTTCATATCCACTGTCAGTGATCCAGAGGGCTCAGTGTAAACAGCACACCAACATGTGATAGATGTTGGTGCTGATGTGTCTGGGAGAAGAAGTATGTGCCAGGAGGAGGTTCCAGGTAAGCTTACATATGTCAAGTTGTAAGATTTACTTCTGTATAATTTTAGCTAATACTTCATGTCTTTTTTTTCTTTTTTTGAATGAACCTATTAACAGATGAATAGACTTTACAACACATATTTGTTCATTATACATGAGCTTTGGGTAGATGTGTCAGCCAAATTTAATTTAAAATTATTGTTTATGGACATATAGGCAAAAATTGCGTATTCACTGTCCCCTTTGGTATTGCAATTGTGGAGTTTGCATCATCATTATTCATTTCTTCCAAGACCATCCTCCCCACCTAGTATGGAATCATCTGCACATGGTAAGCCAAACATTTTTCTTTGATTATTGATGACCATTTGTCAGATACATGTATTTATATATCTGTGAGGTGGGTGTAATGAGTGTGTGTATTGCTGTACCATCTCTGACCAGTGTTATCATATAATTTGCTTTAAATATTTAGTGTAGGTATTAATTGCATTCCTGTGTTTGTTGCTTATTATCACACGTGATCATGACAGTGACGTGTTGGACTCTTACCACCTGATATCAGAGTATCGGCAGACTCTGATGATGATGGTGACCAAACACAGTCACAGTTGGGGGGGGGTGCAGATTTTTAATCTGACACTGAGGCTGACATTCAGTCATCCGCTATACTTCCCGTCATACACAGTTAGTTGGCTGATGTATATGTATTCCACTGAGCCCTCAGATATTGGACAGGTGGAGGGTCACACACTTGATCAGGTTAGTGTGGTTACTGCCGCTTCAGTACAGGTTGACTCCGGCCATAGCCAAAGTGTGGACAAGGTGCCACACAGGAAGGTTGTTAGTTGTGCTCAAAGGAGGCCTGCTGTCCACCCTCTTCATGATCCTGGTGTGTCTTTATGTGACACTCAACATATGTTTAGGGCCATCATGGAGGTACAGTTGTGGGCCTCCGAGGACATGCTTAGGGTTGTAGATGTGGGACAGGTTGACATATGTGTCTGCATCTACTGTGTAGCTGATTCAATGGATCAGATGAATGACATGATGGAACAGACAGTGTCTGTGATGGAGCATCTGCTGGGAGGGGGACAGCATCCACATGGACATAGGTCAGCATCATCATCATCTGATATTAGCCAATGTGGCCGTGCCTGATAATGCCCTTATAGTGGCACTGCTTCCACTGCTCCATCAGCAATTGAGGTGTCCACATCCAGACATGGTAGGCCATGGGGTTGTGGTCTGGGTTTGCTTGTGAGGAGAGCACATCCAGCAGACATCAGTCACATTCACGTAGCAGCAGCACATCTGATCCTGGACATGGGTGTGTGAGTGCAACTCTTGGCAAAGCCAGTTCTCACGGCTGGGGGCAATGACTATGAAATGTTACATCTACCATGCACAGCTCACACCTTTCCAACATGCCAGGACACAGAGCTAGCACAGAGCTTGGCTGTGTTCCTGCAGACACTCAGACACACATTTCAACTTGAGTGCCCATGCAGACACAAACACTTAATAGTTACATGGGGCATTCGTTAAGCTTACATCTCATTCGGTCTCAGGGAACAAAATTTCTGCCTGCCTGTCAGTCTTACTCACATGCACTCCTTACCTTTTGTGTCAGCCTTGGCCTCCTGCCCCCTCCCCCCAAGCAACACCCTGTACAAATGATAACTGTGTCACATTTTTGATTTTCTGTCTTTTAGCTGCAGGAATACATAAACCTTTTGCCTGATGCCTGGGGTGCATAGCTGACTGAGATTTTATTATATATGTGTTTCTGTTGCTCTTTTTAAAATTGTACTACTTTCTTACATGTTTTTTGATGTCCGAATCTTTGAAGCATGAGGCCTATTAGTTGGTAGAGAACACATCTATTGACATAAGTCAGTGCTGTCACATAATGATATCATTGCTGTAAAAATCACCCACTTTCTACTTAGTAACATTAGCAAGAAACAGTATGCAAGGATCTGCCATTCGTTTGTGTTATTAACCATTTATTTTTCTATTCCTGGTTCAACACTTACCTTGATAGTCCGGCAGTTACAAGTGTTTTAATTTGGGGCTGACTCTGCATTTTGCTAGCAGTACACAGCCATTACATGGGTAAGTAAAGGTTGTGAGCATTGCCTGACATCCATTTTACTGCATGTATGTGCATAGGATGACAGTTGTAGCCCCTTAAGTGGTGAGCAAGCACCTTGCAAAAGCTCTGGTACATGTCCATTATGGGTATATAGTCCACACTGTCTAGGAGGTAGCGTCACTCATGATGACATTGACATTCTTGTGCGGAGAGGTATTAATTGAAATGATATGTGCCTCCCAAGTCCTCACTATACCCCTAATATCCCAATGTCTGTATTCCATGTCCACAAGAAGCTCATGATGCAGAGCAGCATCCTAACAAATGCCACACAATACATTTACCCAGTCCAGTGCAGAAAGTGTGGCAGAAGACTGTGTCTAGATGACATTCCTGCACATCTGCTGCTTTATACCCATTTAGGACAGGCCTTAGGTGAAATACTGACCTAGGTGAAGGGCTTCACTGCCCCACCCCCCCACACACACATCAACTCATGCCTCCCAAGTCACCCCAGCCTGACCTACCCACACAATCCAAATTACATTTTTCTTCCTTTTCTTACCGTTTGTCTTACTCTTTATTTTTCTTGTATTTAATCACTCATTCGTACATGCATACAAAGATGCAAGTTTATACACCAGCTGCATATGTTGAAGAGGAAGAATTAGACCAGTTTTATGAGGACATGCAGTAACTTTTGGAAATAGCATCAAAATTGATTTTACATTAATTGTAGGTGATTAGAATGCTAAAGTTGGTAGTCAAAGTACAAATAGAATCAGCATATTTGGTTTTGGAGTAAATAATGAACCTGGACATAGACTAGTAGAATTCTACCAAGATAAATCACTGAGCATAGCATGCACTAACTTTTAAAAGCTTAAGAGATAGTGTTACTCGTGGCTATCACCAGATAGTCAACACCAAAATAAGGTCGACTATATACTTTGCAGTCAGATATGGAAGAGTTCTATGTCTTTAGCAAAAACAAGAAATGAGGTTGATTGTGGCTCAGACTGTTTCTTATTTCAAACTTTAGAACTGAATTAACAAAAGCAAGATTCAATAAAAAGAATATAAAAATAAAGAAATAAAAAAACATAGACCAGTGAGATACAAGTGTAGTGCACCTGCAGGTGTAGCTGAATAGTGTAGAGGATCCTTCCTACCTGACTCTGGTGACACCACTACTTACACCCAACACATCAAGGTTGTAAGTAATAAGAGATTTTATTCTAGATGGAAATCTAGTCTTAACAGGCAACAGCACAGTACCAAACAAATTATTGCTGTAGCACAAAGTTTAGCAATAAGGCAATCTGAGGTATACATACTGTGAAATCACACCTCCCAGAACTCAATAAGACAGATCTTGTCATTCAAATATGAGCAAAAATGCAATGTTATTAAACAGTAAAGATTCTATTATGCAACAATACTAACAGCAGCTGTAACCTTGATCAGTTCTAATCAGACCAAACTGTGAAAACAATCTGTTATACCCTGTTCCCTGGCCAGTGACTATTTACATTCTTAATGCCGGCATGATGGGGCCCAAATTTGGAGCTCATATGAAACCTAGGTATTTGTAATCCACAAAGCATTAAAGGGGAAATCCACACTGAGGGGTGAGTAACATGAGATCCACAGAATGACAGCCAGTACTATTTCGAGATAAAGCTAAACAGTTTCAGTTCAGAAAAGGAAAAAGGAAAAAGCCTAGGCCCACAGGCCCAGTCGAAGCTATGACACAATCCTATGAAAGTATAAAACGGTGTCCGAAGCCTCTCTCCACTCTGTTGATAATATACTGGATGTCAGGCACTGCAGTTCCAGTGATGAGAAGTGTAGAGATCACCCAATAGCTTTCTGATAATCAAAAATGGCTTTTTTATAACAGGCCCAACAGTATTCCTGTCCTTGCTGATCAGATGCAGGTGTGGGACTACTGGTTCCAGACTTCTCTCCTGATTCCACAGATCACCATTGACCAGGTTTTCAGAGGAGGAAAAACATGATCTGCCACTTCATTTCCCTGTCCCAGACACTAGAACAATCAATTTTTAATGCAAGGCCCCTTATTCCTTCACCCTGTGTTTCAGTCTCCTCCCTTTCACTTTTATTTCTCTCTTTTATATCAAATGAAAAGGAACTCCACCTTGTGGTGTATCAGAAAACTACAGTCTGTTAACCATACAGTGAAATAGAGTGGGAGCTACACAAGCTTAACATTAATCCAAGTGAAAAGGTAGTGGAGATGAAGAATAAATTTAAGGGATTAGACATGCTGGATGAAGCACCAGAACAGCTATAGAAAGATGTCCTGATATTATTCAGGAGGGGCTTCAAAATATTCCAAAGAAAACGAATATTAAAAAAGACAAAATGGCTATCTGTTGAAGCTTTAGAAGTGTCCAAAGAAGGAAGGAGAGCAAAAAGTAACAGTAATCCATCAAAGTGAATGCAAAGTTTCAGAGTAATAATGAGAGATAAGGAGGCATAGTTAAATGAGAAGAGCAAAGAACTGGGAGAAGAAAATAGAATGGGAAATACAATAGATCTGTTCAAGATGATTGGACATAGAAAGTGAAACTTCCAGGTAAAACATGGGCATGATAAAACACAGAAATGAGAAGAAACTCACAGAAGCTGAATGTGTTAAGAATAGGAGGCTGGAATATACAGAATGGGACCTTAACATCTTTGACATACACAATGGTTCTCTGACCTTGAGCTAAGCATCTTGGAGAGTGAAGTCAAACTGATCCTGGAAAGCCTTGATAATATATTAAGGATGGAGTAATAGCTTCTACTTTATACAGGAGGTCTAGTGCTGCTAATACTTTTCTGCAGCCTACTAGCTCTCACAGTCAGCACTTTATAGACTGGCTTCTGTATGGCAGGCTTTTTAGGATGCAAAGGTTATGCTCTGATGAACAAGAATTTGAGAGGGTTACATGTGAAGTAGCACAAAGGTTTTTGTATAGGGGTTATACTGAAAAACAGTTAGAAGCTTCTAAGATGAAGTTACAACTGGGGGGTGAAGTTTTTACTCATAATAGGAGATATAACAGTGGATTACGAGCCAGTTTATTTATATTGCAACATGGCATACTTCTTTTATAGGAGTGACTTGCATTTTAAAATGATATTGTTATATTATTAGTTCAGATGATTTTTTTAGGAACTTAAATTTGAAGTTTTTTATCAAAATTCTCCCAGTATAGGTGATTGTGTAGATAATACCCTTATGAAAACTGAAGACATTTTATCTATTGAATGTAAGGGTTATTCTGTTTGTAAGTATTTTAATAAAATATTACTTTTCATATAAATGGGTTTGCATTTAAACCACCTAGGAATAAGGATTGTTATCATACTGTTGCAGTGTATGGTCTTGGGTGCCCTTGTAATAAATATACAGGTCACACTATTAGACCTGTACATAAGTGCATTCAGGAGCATATTAATGATATGAAAATGCATATGAGTTATTAACTTTTTTATTATGCATTATTATGAAAATAAAGATTTGCTTTTTAATATGTCTGAGATGTTCTTGAGAAAAAAGGCAATATATATTTTTTCATATAATACTCTTAGTCCTAATGGTCTTAATAATGAATTATTAATGAAATATTTAATTTGATAGTTTTCTGAATATTGAATGTTTGAACATTTAGTTGTAACTTTAAGGATGTAATTAATGTTCTAACTGGTTAATTTGCAGCGGTCTCCATTTGGTTTTATGTGCTTCTTCTTACTCCTTTTTAACCAGGAGATGTTGTATGTAGTTTAGAACTTTGGAAAGCAGCGTGCCAAAGCGCTTATTCTTTGTGTTTAAATAAAAGTTTATTAAGGTTACAAATATGTGAAATATTTTGATTTGATGGTAACATTTGGTAACCTTTAATATTACTACATGGAGGATGAAATTGCGCTTTTTGCTTGTCCTTGCTAATAACAAGGCTGCAGGAAGTGATGGAATTCTTGCTGAAACATAAAGGTCCGACAAAATAATAGTGTTACAATGCTGCTTGGAATTTGCCATCAGATGTCGAAACTGGGGCAGTAGCCATTAGAGTGAAAAAGATCAATTTATATTTTATTTGTAAAAAGATGGCAAAGCTAAAGAGTATTCAACTTCAGACAACTGCACTTGTTTTGCATGCTATTAAGGTAATGTGCAAGATCCTAAAACCCAGACATCATCAATATATGGACTGAGAACTACCAGATGTATGACCTGATTTTAGAAGGGGCAGAGGCACTAAAACTGAAATTGTCAAAATCCACTGGATGATGTAGAAAACCAAGTGTTCCCAAAACAATGTTTACTTCTGAGTTACTGACTACTTTAAAACCTTTGGCTACTTGGACCATAATACATTGTGGAGGAATGTGGAAACTGGGATACCTTAAATGCCTCTTGAGGAATTTGTATGGAAAACAAGAAGAAACATGTAGAAATTAATATGAAATAATTGAATGGATGAAGACTGGGAAAAAGAGAATGACAAGGCTATATATTGTCACCCTACGTATTCAATTTATATGTTGAATATATCATGGGTCAGTCAAATCACATGCTGGCAGCGCAGTGGTGTAGAGGTAGCATTGTCACCTTACCTGGTTCGATTCTCAGCAGGAATGCCTTCTGTGCCAAGTCTGCATGTCCTCCCTGCATTCCTGTGGGTTTTCTCCGGGTACTCCAGTTTCCTCTCATGTTACAAAGACATGTGTCTGAAGCATTTCTCCCCGGAATCTGTTGAAAATTGGCTTCATTCCAAGTCGGACTTTCCTGGTAAACAAATGTTAAATAAATAAAAAAATGCTGTTAGAAATATTAACTTCAGATATGTAGATGATTGCTGACTAAAAGTGCAGAAGAGTTAAAGCAGCTTGTTTATGAAGGCAAAACTAGAAAACAAAAGCTGGGTTTTTTTTGCTCAGAAACGGATGGTGCAGTGGTGCAGCTGTTAACATTGTTGCCTCACAGCGAGAGGTTCACTGGTTTGATTCTTGGCTGTTGTGACTTTTGAGCAGAGTCTGCATGCCCTGCCTGCATTCATGTGGGTTTCCTCTGGGTACTCTGGTTTCCTCCCCCATTCCAAAGGCATGCATCTAGAGCATTTCTGCCTGGGCCTCTACTAAAAATAGGCTCTGTCCTAGTTAGACTTTTCCCCATCAAGAAATGTTAAATAAAAAGTAAAAGTATGCCATTTAGCTTTATCAATACTTTGCAAATAAATGAGGAAAAATGACCACTTGGAGGCAGTGTAAGAATTCATATTCCTGAGGTGAAAGATCTCTGCAGATGGTGAATTCAGCCATGAAATTAAATGATGAAAAATGGTCCATTTAGCAAATCTATGCATTTTCCAGTAATAGCGTGTGGCTGTGATATTTGGACTGCAAATAAGGTTTTGCACTGGAAAAATCAATGCTTTTACACATTTGCCACATAAGGTGGAGACAGAATTCACAACAGAAGTCACTGAAAGTGGCAGTGATTAAAGGCATAAGAAGAAGAGGCAACAAACACAATGGTAGGATAGACAACATTATTGAAATAATGAATATGAATTTGCAAGAGCTTAAAGAAGCAGTTTAGGTTTTGGCAAAGAGACTTGGTATGCTAAACTCCTTGAAATGACAAAGAGTCAGATTCAACTAAATGACTAAACAGCTGCAACAAATTGACTTGGAGTTGATGTAAGTGCTGTAATTATTTAAACTATTTGTATTAATGAAAGTTTGTAATGATATAGACCCCATTACCAAAACAGAAAGTATTATATCTAGATAGAATGAATGGCACTGTGGTCCAAAACCTTTAATAAATATGCTAAACTTCATGACAAGACAAGAGCTCAGTGATATAAAAATAGTTCAATGGTTTAGAAACATTTGACAGCACAGTGCAGTAATGGGAAATGAGATGAGAAAACAGAAACTGTTTACCTTGATATTAGTTTGTTTATTTCTGTATTTTTACTGGCCAGTTTAGTTCCATGGCTTATTTTCAAGGGCCACATGAAGTGGTGTTCATATTAACTGTGGGGAAATTTGTTCAGGATACCAGGATTTGCAAGAAGTTACAGAAAGTAACTTTTTCAACTTGGATGGGAGACTTAGTGTAATGATATCCAAACGAGTGTTTGAATGTGGTTGCAAACACAGGAAACTGTAAGAATTTTATTTCAGTTTTCACCTCATAAGCAACTAGTAAAGGGCCAAATTAAATGCATGTAATTTCCAGAAAGGATGCACTTAGCAAAATAATGCACTACTATATTACTATTTGTTTTATTCAGTAGTACATGTCATGGCCATCATGTAAATAATTAGGCCTCTTAGAAGTAGCAAGATGAAATTTTATGGTATGTTCTATGACAGAAATGGACGGGATATTGTGGTAAAATTTTGTATGATAATAAACAATAGCATGATGGTTTAGTTAACAATGATATGTTCCAGCATGTCGAGTGGTAGATTATTGGCGTCCTCTCCAGTTCAGCTGGTTAATCTGGGTATCTTGAGACAATGCTACAATTGTCTCATGTACACAGACAACCCTCTCCTCCTCCCAACAAACACAAATACATGTGAGAGATGCAACTATATAGCCAAACTGGAGGCTGAACTCTCTCAACTCAGGGCTGGCATGACCAGACAGGAGGAGATGGTAACCACACACACAACAATCCCAGTCCCACATAGACCTACCACAACTGCAAACCAAACACATAAAAATACAAAGACATACTCGGAGGCTCTAATAAAATACTTACCAAAACAACAGAGGCTCCCAAAGCAGACATCCAAAAATCCACCACCTCAAAACAAAACACATGCAACACATACTTCAATAAATCAGTGTGTCAACCAATCACAGCCCTTAAGGCCAAACACCATGCCTGATACACTAGTAATAGGTGACTCTATAGTCAGACACACTGATGTCCCGCTGACCAGTCTGAACAAGGAGAGGGTGACTGTGAGCTGCCTATCGGGAGCTAGGATCCGCCACATAACACACACATTCAAGTCACTCCAAAGCAAGTACAAATATGACTCCGTCATTGTCCATGCTGGCATGAATGACCTGAGACGTACCTCCCTGGACTACATTAAAAGAGACATAGAGGAGCTCTCCGATTATGTAGCCCAGGCTGGTATGACCCTGACCCTGAGCAGCATCTTGCCCTCACCAAGAATGATGCCACAATACAAAGACAAGATGATCAGCTTTAATAATTGGCTCAAGTACTGGTGTCATTCTAAGGGGATCCAATGTCTGGGATGACATGTTGGACAAGCCACGCTGCTTCGCAAGGGATGGCTTACACCTGTCACCAATGGGCTTCTGGATATTGCCTAAGGCTCTTGCCACCCCCATACTGCCTTTTTTAGGCAAGGCTCAAAAGACAAACCCACCTCCTTAGAAAACAAAAATGGAAAAAAACTAAGGGTAATGCTGCTCAACGCCAGAAGTCTAAATCTCAAGATGCAGGCACTCGATGCACTCCTCAGCATGGAGAACATCAACGTCTGTGCAGTAACTGAAACCTGGTTCAAGGCTCCTGAGAGCACCCCAGTGCTACCAGGCTATACCTCGTGTCATGCTTTTCGGCCCCAAAACCCGGGCCGAACCTCAAAGGGAGGGGGAGTGTCCATATTCATCAAGGAAACCCACACCTCCAGGTTAGTAGCAACACATGAAGCATCAGAGAACATACAGGTGCAACTAACCATAGGCAAAACTGCTATACAACTGGTAGCATGTTACAGACCACCCTCCCAATCTCAGGAACCCCACTCAGCCTTCCTGAAGACATTGGAGGATATGAATGTATCACAAAATACCATCATACTGGGAGACTTCAACTACCCAAACATAGATCGGGTACATTATTCTAGCCCTAATACCCTAGCCCAAAGGTTACTGGAATTCATAAATTCAAATGCACTGGAAAAACTAGTCACCTCTCCCACTAGGGGAGATAATATACTAGATCTGATCATCACAAACATGGGGACAAAATGCTCCACACCGGAGGTATACCCCTCACTAGTGAGATCTGACCACAAACTAATCACCCTGGATATACATATCCCACCTCCACCCCCAGCACAAAAGACCACAGTGAAAAACTTCTCAAAAGCAGACTTCACTCTTCTTAAGACTGAGATGGTATCCTTTAAGCCCACTGAGCCAGTGGATACCACATCCCACAATGCAGAATCCTTCACAAATGCTTTCTATGGACATCTCCAAGAATGCATGGATCATGCAATCCCAAATAAATCCAAGTCCCTCTCCACCAAAGGCAAGCGTCCTGTCTGGTGGACCTCAGCCATTAACAAACTGTATAACAAAAGAAGGAAGCTACTGCACGTCAGAGCAAAATCCCATAAAGGGAAGACATCTCTGATCAACATTAGCAGAAAACTACGTTCTCTCATAAAAACATCCAAGGCCAACTTTGAGAGAAAAATCGCTAAGGACACTAAAGATAACCACAAAGCCTTCTTCAGCTATGTTAGAAACCTGGGTGGAAACTCTCAGATATGCTCAGAGTTAGTTCACAACAACAAAAAATACACTGAACCCACAGATATTGCCAACATTCTGGCTGACAGGTTCAGTGCAAATTTCTCCCCTCCCTCACCCCCAAAAGAAGAAATACTTATCCCAGCTGAATGTAATCTCCCTGTCATAGCACCAATACTCCAACGTACAAGAAACCAAGCGACCAACAAACCAAAACAAATAACGAAAGGCAAGCTCCACAGATAGTGATAATACGGCAATTCAAGCAGATACGAACAGCTCACAATAAGGCTCGAACAAGGCTCAAAATAAGCTCAAATCAGCAATACAAAAAGGTTTATTTTAACGCCAAAAGTAATACACACGTTTTCATCAGTAATATGACTTCATCAGACAAACACAAAATGATTGCACAGGCTTAAATACCCCTAATCACCCCCTTACCACTAATGAATTGATTAGTTATATGATCAAGTTTTAAAGACACAAAACTCACTAGTTTAAAAATTCAACATATGTACATTTGATAACATCAAATAATGGGTTAAAACCTCATTATAAAAACTCATTCATGTTGAATGTGTTAAAATTATTTTAAAAATGTTTTAAAAATATATATAATAGGGTACCAAAATAATGCATAACTACTATTTCTCCTGTGAATTTGTTTAAAACATTCCTGATATATTTAGTATTGAATGTCAAATCTGCCCTAGTAATTCTGTGATAAACAATAGCTGATGCCCATCACCATCCAACTTGTCCTTACCCTGCTCAATATGTGAACTCTCTTGCCCCAAAATGGGTTTGAACCTTGTAGTTCTACATTTCATAACTTCATCCTTAACTGTATTTATCATAGCCTCCGGGTACCCCCTATCCTTGAACATTTTAGTCAACTTGTCACACTCAACGTTGAATAGATGGTCCTGTGATGTCATGCGTGAGGCCCTAACAAACTGTCCCTTGACAATGCCTCTTTTTTGGAACCCTGGGTGTGAACTTGAAAAATGCAGGTAACTGTTTGAAAAGGTAGGCTTTCTATACACAGTCGAAGTAAACCCCGATTCGGATTTGCTTAAAGTCACATCTAAATAATTAACAGATTGTATGGATATCTCATAGGTGAAATTTAAAAAGGTGGTAGTTCCCCTAATATATGTGATAAACTCCTGGATAGTCTCAACGGGACCAACCCATAAAATGCAGATGTCGTCCAGGAACCTAGAATAGTGATTCCAGTACTTTTCAAAACCACTATTACAAACAAATTTCTTTTCCCAGACGGCCATAATAATATCTGCATAGGTGGGAGCACAATTTGCCCCCATGGACACCCCAGAAATTTGTTTAAAGTATTCACCCCCATAGAATATGTAATTATTTTGTAGTACCAACTCCAACAATGTCAAAATCATGGTTACGTCATTGTGGGTGATCCCTACACACTCCCATAAGGCCTCCTCTATCCATTCAAGTCCCACGTTAGTTGGAATGACTGAGAACAAGTCAACCACGTCAATTGTTAGAAACGTAAGGTTAGGCTCGTACAAATCTTTGGTGACTCTCCGCAAAAATTCCCAAGAGTCTTTAATGAGATAAGACTCTTTACCCCAAACCTGCTTGACTTCCAGTCCAAAAATTTTGCAATTGAATGTGTCTTTGAACCTTGTGCAGCCGCAATAGGCCGTAGTGGCGGATCCTCCACACACTTGTGGATTTTCGGCACACCAAAGATAGTGGGTACTTTTGGGTGATTGTTTTCTAGAAAGGAGTAGGTATCAAATTCAATGACCTCCTGGTCTAACATGTCTTTTATAATCAAGTCAATCTTTTTATATGAGAGATGTATCTCCTGAATAGATGTTACAGTGTACTTACTGGTATCATATAAATTTTCCCCCATTTTACTTTCATATAGGAGCTGACTCATTATAACAGTACCCCCTCCCTTATCCGGTTGCATCACTCGGATAGAATGGTTGTGTGCTAAATCATACAGTACTTTCGTCTTCACTCAAATTGAAATCAAAACATTCCTGACTTAGTTCTTTACGTATTTCCCTTTCCATTCTGTTCTCTAAATTACTTAGCTGAGGGTGTAATGGTGGATTAAATGAACTTGACTTCTTTAAGAACAAGCTGGGAGCAACAGGACCATAGCCAAACAACTGTTGAAAATTTAATTTTCGAATAAACATTTTGAGGTCAAGAATACAGTTAACTAACTGGCTACCTCTAGTAGGAACAAACTTAAAACCTTTAGTAAATAGGTCAAAACAGGCTTCAGTTACAGGCACCTCACTATAATTATAAATGTGATAACCATTCTTACTGTGTAGTTCCTAGTAAATCCAAGTCCCTCTCCACCAAAGGCAAGCGTCCTGTCTGGTGGACCTCAGCCATTAACAAACTGTATAACAAAAGAAGGAAGCTACTGCACGTCAGAGCAAAATCCCATAAAGGGAAGACATCTCTGATCAACATTAGCAGAAAACTACGTTCTCTCATAAAAACATCCAAGGCCAACTTTGAGAGAAAAATCGCTAAGGACACTAAAGATAACCACAAAGCCTTCTTCAGCTATGTTAGAAACCTGGGCGGAAACTCTTAGATATGCTCAGAGTTAGTTCACAACAACAGATATTGCCAACATTCTGGCTGACAGGTTCAGTGCAAATTTCTCCCCTCCCTCACCCCCAAAAGAAGAAATACTTATCCCAGCTGAATGTAATCTCCCTGTCATCTCAGATGTCCAAGTGAGAACCGCCCTAAACAAAGCTAAAAACACAGCATCAATGGGACCTGACGGTATCCCGGGTTGCGTGCTACGTGGACTCCAAGAGGAGCTAAACCCGCACATAAAAATGCTATTTAATCTTAGCCTTACTACAGGATATGTACCTGAACACTGGCGTACAGTAACAGTGGTCCCACTCCACAAAGGGGTACCTCTACAGACCCTGGAACTACCGCCCCATAAGCTTAACCAGCCTGGTCTGCAAAGCTATGGAAAGAATCATTATGGAACTCATAAACAGAGACATAGGGGACCTACAGACACTTGACCCCACCCAGTTCGCCTTTGTAAAGGGCAGATCTTGCCTTTTGAACCTGGTTGACTTTTTCGAAACAGTCACTAGAGCCATTGATGAGGGCAAAGCAGTCCATACAGCCTACCTGGACTTGGCTAAGGCCTTCGACACAATACCCCACTCAGGCATCATAGATAAGCTCAACAGCTTAAACGTAAACCCTTATGTCAATAGATGGGTTGCAAACTGGCTAAAGGACAGAACCCATAAAGTTAAAATCGCTGGAGCAATGTCAGACTCAAAGCCAGTCACAAGTGGTGTCCCACAGGGATCTGTCCTGGGACCCCTCTTGTTCGGCATTTATTCCTCAGATGTCAAAGCAAACATGGGAGGGTTGTGGCTGACAAAGTTCGCAGATGACTGCAAACTAGGCGCCATAGTCGATACACCAGCGGACACATACATCCTACAAAAAGGCCTCACAGAAACAGACAACTGGTGCCGGAGTCACGGCCTTAAACTAAATGCCAAAAAATGTATAGTCATCCCCTTTGGGAAAAACAAAGTACCCACAAATTATCACATAGACAGCAACCCACTGAGTACAGAAAAAGTAATCAGAGACCTAGGGACCCAAGTCGACAGCGACCTCTCATTTGACACCCACGTTGCCAAAGTGGTTAGAAAAACATTCTACCTTGCACACCTCATCATGAAGGGATTCACATCCAGATCCAAGGATGTCATTGTACCCCTATACTCCTCCCTCATCAGACCCATGATTGAGTACAATGCCCCATTTGGTATGTACCTCACCCGGCATTTGCAACAGCTGGAGAGACCACAGAAGTACCTCACCAAGAGGATCAAGGGTCTCCAACATATGTCTTATTCTGCCAGACTAAAGAAACTTCAGCTCTATTTGGTAGCATACCGCCTGCTCAGAGGTGATCTCTGCCTGACGTACAAGGCCATGTCCAATCAGGATCTGATGGACATGCTCCACCTCAAAAAATCCAAATCCATCAGGACCACGAGAGCTAAAGACTTAAACCTCGGCACAAGTATGAATAGGACATGCTGGAGGGATAGATTCATAACCCAGAGGCTTCCCATGCTTTGGAACAAGATCCCAGTTCGTATTAGGCAGAGCCCCTCACTGACTCTCTTCAAGAGAAATCTTGATGAGTGGATGGGAGATCGTACGTTTACCCCAGGGGTCACATCTGTGTCACTGCTAGACAGGGGCACAGTAAACTAATTCTATTATATAAGGGGACATTCATTGTATCACTACTAGACAGAGGCACAGTATTCTAAATTTAGTCTGTACATTTTTGTACCATTTCATGGGGTGGCAAAAGCCACATCACTATGGCTAAGCTTACAAATGCCCCAGGGCAGATAGCCTAGTACTAAACTATGAAACTATGAAACTATGAAACACATGTACATATCAGTAGTTGATTGGATCCTGTGTAAGTCTGAAGAAACTGGCGGTCTTTGTGGTTTTGTAAATACATGTCAGGGGATTCAATAAACTCCATGTAGGCTTAGTGTGAAGTCTACATGGAGTTTATATGTTTGTACAGTAAGCAGCATAGCTAACACTGAGTTTGAACATAAACAAGCACAGCTTCATGGCTGGCAGCATTGCCAGGAAACTGTATAAAGCAACACACACAGCAGCAGACATGTAAACCAGTTTACTTATGGGGAAACTAGGTCTGTGGGATTGCACGGAATGACACAGTGATTACCAGGGTTATTAATAAAGCAATATATATAGTTCCAACACATTATATGAAAATGTATACAGTGCAGAGTATTGTGGAAACCTATTTCAGGCATACTGAACAAAAGTTGTGTAATTGATCAGTAAGAGTGCATAGACTGCATTATAAATAAAAAGTCAGGGGAGAGGTGTGTGTATTGAAAAGGGACACGCAGGTGAATTGTAGGAATGAACAAGGGAAAGATGACAGATGGAACATGATAATACACAGCAGATGAGGGCATGTCAGTGAAGACAGTTGTAGCATGAACACTAATCACATATCCACATGATACAGTATAGACTGCACAGTTATTGTGTATTATGTGACTGCCACACAAGGTGACATAACAATGGAGAGTACTCTTTGTGATATAAGAATCCTGAAATGAACAATAGGGAGGACATATATCAGGGACAGTATATACAATAAGGGTTAGGCGCATATTGTAAAGCTGTGCAAAATGAGTTGCCTGAATATGACTGTAATAACAGCAGAGGTCTCAACCAAGTGAGACACATCGTTACATGCTCATGACCAACAGTTTATCTTTAGCATGCACAATCATGGACAATATCAGAATAATACCACCAGTAATCCCACGTCTCTGACATGACTTATGGTTCTGCAAAAACACACTTGTACAACTATTATGAGTTGTTAACAATCACTGCCCTGAAATTTTAACAGCTACCGGGGGTATTAGGAGGGGGTACTGCTATACCTGTATGTGAACTTATGATCAATTCTGACTAGTTGACAGGTGTACATGGCATATATATGGCACAATCCACACTTTCATGACTGCAACCCATGCAATCAATGTTGTCAGTCAGCTATGTATGTACTGTGGCAAGGAATAAAAATGCTCAGGGTGATCAAATCTGTCCAATACACCAAGGAACAAGAACAAGGTCTCATTTATCTGATATCAAAAAGAAGGCTGATACTAATGCATTAAGTAAGCATATCATTAGTATGGGGAAGGATCATGCATTTAAGTTTAGAGTTGTACAGAAGGCGTTCAATAATATAAGATGGGGTAATATGATTACTAAGACCGAATTGTTACATTATAGATGGATACATTTTTTTAGGGCAGACAAACCACCTGGTCTTGATATGAAGACCAGTATTAAGCCTGTTTTAAAATTTAGAAGAGAATTTTTATAAATGAGAATTATACCTGGCAGTAATGAGTCAGCTGTGTTAATTGTGTTAATTGCTTTTTCCTCATCTGATTTAATTGAAATGCTGGCTTGTGTATTATATACACCGCATGTTAAAAGCATTGATGTTAGGATTGAGAAAGAGTTATTTATGCTCAAAAGCTCTGCTTATTTTTGCTGTGGTATATTTAATACATTTTAGATAGTTCTGTCCTTGCCTGTTTTCTCCCTTTTCTCTCTTTCTATGCGTGTACTGTGTGCATCACCAGAACAGGTATCACACATGTGTGGTAGAACAACTTGATGGAGGTCATCATCATCAGACACTAATATTTATGCAACAAAAAATACTTAGGTATGACCAATAAGATGTGTGGGAGTTCACTGTGGCAAATGTGTTACACTTGAATAATGCATCCCTGACATATGTGTAGGTAGGTACATTAAAAAGGGTGCATTGTACTCAGTTATTGGTGTGATGAAGGCTGTGAACTACGGAAGTATAATGGCCTTTGATGTGGATGTCCTGCACATACGTTGGGTTACATACAAGGGAGTAGTCACCACTGTGGGCACATGCTGGTGGACGTTCTACATACCATTTGCCTGAGTACACAGGTCACATACTGCTCATAGAGGTATACTGTCTACATTATCATTAGATCGTGCATCTACTTTTATAATGTAACAAATCCCCTCATGATATTTGTTCATCTCATGTGTCTTCATGGCTGTAGCAGCAATCTTTTGTGTGTGTTGATACTGTCTGTATTATACTAATATTACACTTGGATTCTATGATTGTTCACAATCTGCAGTCCTCCAGAAAGCTGTTTAGACAAAGGATGTGTACATCATTCTTGACATTAAGGGCCTAGCACATAGCCCTGAGATATGGGTCTGATCACAGGACTGTAGATATAGGTCACTTCACACACTTTAACATATTTATATGTCACATATGTGATCCAATGGTCTACCCACTTGGTAATATAGGTGTTTATGGCTATTTGTGACACTGTCACAGTAATTCCTCAGTGTAGATTTGTGTCAAATGCCTTGGCCAGATCAAGTTTCGCAAGATGATAGTGCTGTCATGATGCATGCCCTTGTTGACTTTCATCAGGCCATCTAACAAATGTAACAGACATAGATGTAGCCTGAACAAATCACACATGTCTTTTCACATAGTCTCGATATTACCAGTGTTCATTTAGTAAAGGTCCATGATGACATGTTGGTCTACCTCACAGATGAGGAGGGTCAGGATGTGTCTATACATGCATGCATGCATCAGGTGATGACGTCCCCCCCCCCCAAGTCAGATGGATGCATGTTGATGAACACCTTTCTAAGGGAACATATTCCACCCAGACGCTGTGTTGAAGTTTGGTAGGTCTATGTTCTGAGTCACGCTACAGGCAACCTGTGATGTTGTCACGGCCCGTTGATTCTGTGTTATTAACTGTAGAGAGCACACAGATGTGCTGCCCTCCTTAACATTGAAACTGTGTAATGTTTGCATGTATACTTTGACTGATAGACAGTGGAGACACGGGGGTGACATGTGAGACAAACTGTCAGCTAGCGGATTGTCTGTTTCCTCTGCTTGGGTATGTCTGGTGGCATCTACATGCACATCTGTGCTTAGTTGTATATTCCACTTAACATTTCAAATGTGCTGAAATAAATGATTTGTGAAAAGACCTACAAATACACCCATGGTCATTCATCACATTCTACACACTGGTACTATGAGCACAGTCATACTACTATACCAATGTCAGTATTTGCATCAGTTGCACAACATATGCCTGTATGTGTTTCATGGGCAAACTGTTTCTGAGCAGCCTAATGCCATATCAGGACATATTACAGATCAGTTGTTTGGCTCATGCATAATATTTCCTGACACAAATGCTAATAGTCACACAATGGTGCTGCTGACCCTCTCAATAATCCTTGGATATAGCAACACAACTGCACATACAATTAATTCCACAAGGCTGCAATTGTATCAAAACATGTCATACATTGTTGTGTATATCACAGCATAACAACATGTGTATGAGACAAGACTTATGCGACCATGTAATCAATATTAGTTTATACTGATGTGTGTCACAGAGCATTTAATGATGGTATAGAGATACTTGCACACCTATGCCATACTGCAATTGTCACTGTGATGTGATCTACTCTGCTATAAACACATGTCCTAATATGCCAACAATATATGTACAAGTGTATCATACTATGTCACCCACGTCACTCAACAACTACTGTTATGATTCTGTCATAGTTCATGTTGGGGTGAATTAGGACCCTAGCCCTAAGCAGCCTTCTACCTTTACCCAGGATGATGCCACAATATAAACAAAAAAAGATCAGCCTCAACAATTGGCATAGCTTCTGGTGTCAATCCAGGGGAATCCAGTGTCTCTCAGCTGGGATTACACGGTCAACAGGCCATGCAGCTTTGCTAGAGATGGTCTGCATCTGTGTCCTCTAGGCTGTCAGATATTGGCAAAGGTGCTTCCTTTCTCCTTAGTGCCTTTTTTAGGCAATGTCAAAGCGACAAAAGTTCTGATGTAACAAAATCCACTGGAGGCAAACTCAAGGATCTGCTGCTTAATGCTAAGCGTCTAAATATGAAGCTGTACTGGAGGAAATTGTCAACCTACTAGCTAAGAGATTTGGTGCAACCTTCACCTCCCTGGCCCTACCAGCTATACCCCAAAGCATATCTGACACCAGTCCTCTGCCTAGTATATCTAGAGATCAGGTCATATCTGCAATCTCCAAGTCTAAAAACAAGGCCTAAATGGTACCAGATAACATCCCAGGTTACTAAGCAATCTAAAGCAGGGCCTAGTGGACCCACTTAGTACCCTCTTTAACCATAGCCTGAGAACTGGCTATGTGCCAGCAGAGTAGAGAACAGCAACAATAATCCCCTTGCTCAAAGGGAGGGGGGAATCAACTGACCCTGAAAACTATAGATCCATAAGACTAACCAGCCTCATCTGCAAGGCCATTAAAAGAATTATCATGGACCTTATCAACAAAGACATAGGAGACTGTCAAACTCTATACCCAACACAATTTTGCTTTGTTAAGTTTAGATCATGCTTATTAAACCTAGTAGACTTATTCAAGAAAGTCACAAAAGCCCTGGATGAATCTAAGACAGTGCATATTGCCTATCTTGACCTGGCCTAGGCTTTTGATACAATTCCCCCACTCGGGTATCATTGAGTAACTTTCCCAGCTGGAGATTAACCCTTACATCACTAGGTGGGTATGCAACTGGCTCACTGACAGAACACGCACTGTCAAAGTTAATGAATCAACTCCTACCAGTAGAGCCATCAAGGATCTGTGGTGGGCCTTTTACTGTTCAGAATCGATTTCTCAGAATTCCAGGCTAAAGTAGATGGCCTTTGGCTTATCAAGTTTGCTGATGATTGCAAATTGGCTGCAATCTTTGAGTCCCCCAAAGATATTAATATATTACAGGAGGGGTTAACACAGACAAATGATTCGTGCCAAAGCCACTGTCTAAAACTAAACACAAAAAGTGCCATTATTAGTTCCTTTGGCAAAGTGGAAATCCCCACACTTTGCAGTATTGACAACATACCCCCCTAAGCTCAAACCTAGTGGTGCAAGATCTGGGAACACAGGTAGATTGCAATCTGAACTTTGAACACCAAGTTTCCACAGTGGTAAGAAAGCCTTCTACATCATACAATGCATAAATAAGGTAATTGCATCCAGGTTTGAGGATGTTATAACACCACTGTACTAGACCCTCATCAAACCACTAATAGAGTACAATGCTGCCTTTTGCCCTTAGCTCACCAGACACATGCAGCAGTTGAAGAGGTCACAGACGTTTCTCACCAAGAAACTACAGGGCCTCCAAACCATGTCTTGATGTACATGGATAGACTGAAAGCCCTGTCACTGTACTCTGTATTATATAGGCTGCTGAGAGGTGACTTATACTTTGCCTACAAGGCAGACTCTGTCCTGATGGAAATACAATGGCACAAGAGTCACTCACGCTAGGGATCTTAACCTAGCCTGAGACATGAACACAAAATGCTTGAGAGACAGATATAGCTGATGACATCAGCAGAGTTTGGTGAGGAGAAGATGATAATAGCAGTGTCTCATAGAATGGTGTTAAATGTTCTCTCTAATTTTAACCAAGTGAACAATCTCACACACACACACACACACACACACACACACACACACACACACACACACACACACACACACACACACACACACACACATACACACCAGTTGACTGCAATAAGAACAGAACCCCTACCTAAGAACACAGCCTAGAGAACACAGTACTTAATGCAAGTGCCATGGGACATGTTTGTCTTTTACAAGGTTGCAAGACAATTTATTGTGGATGACATCATCACTGGATGTTTGAGAGAAGATGGTGTGTCTGAAATGGATGTGTAGGCATGTACAACTGTCAAAATTTTGGCACCCCATGGGACTGTAGTTATGACTGCATGATGCAGTTATGCTCTTCTGACTAGACAAACAGACATACACCAGTTGACTGCAGTGAGACTCAAACCCCTACTTAATTAAGTACACAGACTAAAGAACTCAGTACTTAACACAAGCACCATGGCAAGTCTGACTTTTACAAGGCTGCAGGGCAATTTATTGTGGATGACATCATCATTGGATGTTTGAGAGAAGATTTTAGGAGGCCTGTCTGAAATGGATAGCTAGCCATGTACAATTGTCAAGATATTAAAAATCTGGGTGTTAGGAAATGGATGAGTGTGCAAAGTATAGCATTTGCTGTTTTGTTTCCACACTACTACACGTATTGGAAAATCTGAATGTTTATTGTCAGTATAAAGATGTCCATGGTATATAAGAAAGCATTTTAGTTTATTTCTGTAATGTAGTTGATGTATTTGTGAGCAAGTACTGAGAGACCAAATTTTAAGCACATGGGTGCAGGTAACAGATGGCTATGGTGTAAATATGTGTTCTTTCCTTTAAAAGTGCCTTCCCTTTGTGTTTTTACATGTACTTTCATGGGATGAAGACTAAATGGACAATAAACATAAGTAATACATGCTAATGTATACTTTCCATACCGCACCACTGAGCAGATTGTTTGCGTGATCGATGGAAAAGTGTCTGTGCATGTGAGATACACATTTATAATGCTCTCCCCATTTGTATGTAGTTAAGTGAAGAGCAAATGTGAGCCTCTGCTTCACTGATAAAATTGTGGATAGTACTGAGTGAATCTGTTGCAGCAGGTGTAAATGGATTGACAAAATTCTTTTTGAGTCCAAGTGATACAGGTTTCAAATCCAGGTCTATCTAATAGTTTTAAATATGCATCTATAATACAATGACATCATTCTTTATTCTATATTCACTGTGTGTTACTTTAGTGCAGTGTGTTTAAGCAGCATTGAGCAGAGGTAACTGCAGCATTGAGGAGCCATTTACCAATGCTCGGCATTGGTGCATGATGCCAAACTCCATACAAACACAGAAGACAAAAAGTGAAGGGCTTCATTATTTTTTTTTCACTTGTGTGTGGTGTGTGATTTTATTTTTTCACCAGATTAAAGGTGTTAAAATGAGATAGATAGGAAAGTGGTGAAATGGGTGGACAAGCAGGGGGAAGAACAAAGGGAAAGCAATATAGGAATGCGCAGGAGGGATGTAGGAATGAACCATAGATATCCACTTCATCAACAGTGTAAAATCTCAATTATAAGTTTGATTTCACTAAAAACTTGATGTTTACGGTTGATATAAATTCACTCTTTACTAATATACCTCATGACAAGGGTATTGATTATTTTAGACAATATTTAAGTCTTATAGCACATTTTTCTAATGATGATGTTCATGCTTGTTGTGACCTCTTAGATCTTATGCTTTATAACAATTATTTTTTGTTCAACAAGATAATGTATAAGCAACTAAAAATGGAGTAGCCATGGGGTCTACAACTGTCCCTGCTTATGGCAATATTGTTCTTGGTTGTTGGGAACAAATGGTTTTCGAACCTAATTTTTCTAGGTGTAAGGTCATGTTTTATGTCAGATATGTAGATGATTTATTTTTTGCTTTGGAAGGAAAAGTAGATCAAGTTTATGAATTGATCAATATTATTAACAACGAGTCTGATTTTTTTAAAATTCACTCCTGGGGACATTGGTTTTAAAGTTAACTTTTTGGATGTCACCATTAAGTGGGACATGTTAGGTTCTAAATTTAATAGTGAAGGTTACAGGAAAAATACCTTTGTCAATAGTTACTTACACTATTTTTGTAATCATCCCAGTCTTATGAAAAATAATAGTCCGAAAGGTCAATTCATATGTGCTTCTAGAATGATGACTGATGACTGTATGTTTGAACAGGAGATTAGTTTTATTACTGAATTGTTTTTAGAAAAAGGTTATAAACATAACTTATTACTGAATTTGTCAGATGACATTAGAAAATGTAGAAGTACAGATTTTCAGCCAATATTGTTTTTTTTTTTTTTATTAAAACATGGGGACATTGAGGTGAGGACCAATAGATACGCTATATCCTACTGTCTTGATATGTCCACAAATAGAAAAGATATCACCTCAGTTATTCATAGGAATTGGAACATTCTTAAAGGGAATTCAGATTTAATAAGAGTTATTGATGACAAACCTAAATTTACTTACAAAAATACTTATAACTTGAAATGGTGTTTACAAACAGAGAGCTTTTATGATATTCCATTATTGACTAGTGGGAAGGACAATGAGATGCATAAATGTGTTTTTTGCACCATATGTAGATATATTTTAGAAGGCCCTTTTGTAGAGTTGCCCCACTTGAATAGAACCATTCCCATTTGTCGAGTTTACAACTGCAACACCCAAGGGATAGTTTATATAGCAGTTTGTTCATTCTGTAGGGATTTTTATGTTGGAATATCAACTAGGTGTCTATATAAATGAATAAAAGAGCATCTTTACTCCATCAGGAGTACAAAACACAATAATGCATTTTTAAACATACCCTTAAATGCTTTGACCACAAAAAAAATGTATTTTCTAAATTAGAACAAGTGCCCAGAAATATTAGGGAGGCTGTTAAAGAGATAGAATAGAACAAAGACAGACCATCTGGCAGCTAAAATTAGGAGCAATAAGCCAACAGAAATGAATGCAACTATAAATATTAAGTGTTTTTTGAAAAGTAGGTTAAAAAATAATTAGTTATTAGTATTATTTGTTTAGTTTAGAACATTTTTATTGAATGTCTGTTGTTTAGCGTTTTTATTCTTATTTCTATTCTCATTGCTATTTTTATTTTCTTTTGGTACTTTTATAAAAAAGGGCTCTGTAAAGAGCAGTTTGTCAAGAAAGAGCATGTATGTTCTCATATCAAGCGGTGTAAAAAATGCTAAGTGTTATAGTGTCAGAAAATTTTGAACACACAGGAAGCGGAATATAAGCATGCCTCCTCTTGCCTAATGTCCCCCCCCATCTACCCACACCTGACTTGTGTTGCTTGTCTGTTGTCGTGTGACAAGTCATGCAAAGTCACCACATTTCCATCCAGACAAGAAGACAGGAGCATGGCTCGTTAACATAAACTGACCCCTTTTTTAGAAAGGTCCTATTGCAAGTATCTGATTTGTGTTACATACCCCTGTTTACAGTTTGCACTCTCAGAAGGCACTTTAATGCAGTTGTGACTGAAGTACTGATTTAAAAGAGTCTTACTGACAACAGCCCCTCCTTTTTTTTACTATCTGTGTATGACAAAGGACTTGAAAACAGCTGTTCTGTCCTTAAAAAGCAACCAAACCCATTTATTTCAAAGTGTTAGTATACATACAATCATGTGTTGCGGTCCGCGGTCACCATCCATAAGCAAAATTTTAACCTTTTAAAAAAACAGAGTGCACTGCAAAGCCATCACTTCGAATGAGAAAAGTAATGAGCCCTTATCACTTCTCTCTTCTTGCTGACTGCTGACTACTGTTGTCTGTGTGCAAACCTCTTTTCATTTCACCCATGAAATTTCCCATAATGGGTAATGCAGGAATAATGCAGGGAAAGACCACTGGGAGTTGCGAGTAAATAGAAGAATGCATCAACCAGAAGTACAAACTTAGAACATTTTTATTGAATGTCTGTTGTTTAGCATTTTTATTCTTATTTCTATTCTCATTGCTATTTTTATTTTCTTTTTTAGCAGTGAAACACTGAATTGTTTCTTGATTTATTAACTGATTGTTTAATTAGGGATAATTGACAATATAATGAATTATATTTGTGTATAAAAAGGTTCATTTGTTGAATTGATTTTATTCTGAAGAAGTCTCTTTTGGGACAAAAGCGATAATAAAGCTGTCTGTTCATTAAAATTGTGGCTTTTTTGCACCTAATGGTCTAAGTTCTACCTTTCTAGTGTATTTTTTGTTGGTTGTTGAACAGTGGGGGGGATTCAGTAATCCTCCATGTAGGATGGACGAAGACCTACTCGGAGACTGCCGTCTAAGAGTTAGACGTCAGCACGTCATGCATATGCATGAGGGCACACTGACTCAACTCCCAGGCTAACACAGAGCATGTAGGAGTGCAGGGGGCGTGTCAGACTGCCGAGGTGTCTAAATATCCATGCCCCTGCAAGTGCTTAACTCTGCAAATGTCAGCAGATATGAGCGAGTCTGCTCAAATGTGTATACCCCCAACACTACACTCCCCCACATTAAAAAGCCTGTGTAAATGAACTAAAATGTAAAAAATTTTTTTTTATTATTCACACTATAGCTGCCCGTATTTGCGTGTGTGTGTGCGGGTGTGCCCATTTCTTAGCTACAGTTAGCAGTTTAGACATCGAAGAGGATAATCAACCACTAATATGCAAATTAAGCCAAATAGCAATAGTGTAGTGGTAGAGCCTTCGCCCAAAGAGGAGGCATTCCTGGTTCGAGTCCCACCACTACTCTCTCCTTTTTCAATAGGAAATCCGTGCATAAAAATAAATCCTGACATTTATCTTTTAAATCATATTAAAATGCATTGAAATGGCCTGTGTAGTAGTGAACGATATTATAAATCTATATAAGAAAGTGAAACGTTCATGCATAATAATGAATGCATAAGTAATCTATCTTAAGCAATGTGAAGCACTGCTAAGCAACGTTTACAAGTATTAAGCACATTTAAGAATAATTGCCCATAGCTAAGCACTGTTTTAACTAGCGCAATATAATTGCTTATAGCTAAGCACTGCTTTAACTAGCGCAATAGCTTTGCGTGGAGCTGCGCATCGTGCCAACTAGAAAAAAACAAACATGTTTGCGTGGAGGTACACACCGCGCTAACTAGTGCAACGTCAGGCAACATTGGGCAACGTAGAGCAACATCGAGCAACGTTGGGCAAAGCTGAGCAAAGTCGGCTAAACACAGCCACACCCCCTACTGGTCAGGCCAGTAGTAAAATAAAAAAGCAATGACAGGTTTTGAACCCGGGATAGTGTGCACCATAATCACAGTACTAATCCACTAAGCCATGACAGCATTTGATGCTCATGGACTGTCAACACACATATACATATGAATCAAAGTTTACCCAGTGCTAAGCAGGTGTGCACTCAGTTGAGAACTTTCAAATCCGGCCAGTCACAAATAAGTGCAGGAAATGAGGCATATTTAAGCTCCATAGGTGGGAATACTCACCATAACTGGTTGCAGCTCCTATCTGCAGGCAGCAATGGCTGGTGTCAGAGAGGGCTCTCACTTCCAAGTGCAACGGTGGGGCATTGAGGATTCAAAACTGATGGTTTGGTTCCTCATCTATCATCATGATGCTAAACTCCTGCAGGGCCAGTTCCAGGGCACAGAATACAAAGCAGAGGCCTGGAACAGTCCTGCACATGAACACACCAGTGCCACAGGCATCCCTCGGACTGGTGAACAGGTCAGACATCACCATGCAGACCTGAAGAGATGCAAGCAGGACCTACTGAACTAATGGATACAGGAGGCCCATGGATGCAAAATGCCCCACTAATGAGTAGGTAGCCATGGACTGAAGTATGTAAAAATTGATAGTGTAGTCGATAGTATGGATAGGTATATGTCTCAATATCACTTCATTTACTTCACAGCTGCAGGTGTCCGTGCTGCGAATCAGCAAGCCTATGCAGATAGGCTGCTATGGCTGTGCCACCAGGCAGGTTAGTAATTTTTCTGCATGTACTGTTTTATAAAATAAGTGAGAGAGCCTGGCTAAAAGTGTCTCAGCCCAATAATAAAGGTATAATAAGGGTTGAATAACCTCTCTGCATGAGCTGTTATGTAAAATAAGTGAGAGAGCCTGAAAAACAGTATTGTAACCCATTAATAAAGGTATAATAAGTCCTGAATTATTTCCCTGCATGTATTGTAATATAGAATAAGTGAGAGAGCCAGAAAAAGAGTGTTGTAAACCATAAATGAAGGTATAATACATCCTGAATAACATGTCTGCATGCACTGTAATAACAAATAAATGAGAGGGACACTAGAAAAGTGTGTAATGTAATTAATAAAGGTATAACACCTGTAGTGTGTCTGTGCCACCTTCTTTGAAATGTTGATGTACTCTTGCAGTATAGAAATAGTGGTGTTGTATTAAGCGCTTTCAACCCACACTTGGGTAGGCCCATAGCAAGAGTACGAAGGGAGTGCCAGTATCTCTTAAGCATATATACAGTCCACAACTGTAGTTTCAAGCCTGGCATGTATAGGTAAATCTGGCACATGAGTAACTTGTAATTGTGTGCACCGGAAATGTCAGTGTGCTGCAAAAAATGTAGGGCGCTGTTAAAATTTAACTGGTATTGTCACCTGAACACATCCAGATATGTAGACATATGAATATAAATAAAATATATAAATACGTAGCAGTAACATCTGCATCCTGGACAGTTTGTATATTAGATACAGGTCAGGTACATAATTAACTAGCAAAACACATCCCACAATGTACTGCACATTGCCCAGTGTAATAATACATGTAGTGGATATATACCTGCAGTCAATAGGAATGTAGTGTAAACTATAAGTTCATATAAGTTGTTAATGGAGGTATCTTTTTACACCCAACTGTATGCACATAAACAATGCAATTCCACACCTCAGTGGGTATGTGTAATCTCAAAACATTTGTTGGGACATATGTCCAACTGGTTTATAAATATCTGCATAACTTTGATGCATGTGCCCTGTTCAGACACCACAATCTTGGTGGCCTGTTGCCACCAATCATTCCTGCATGCTGTTGGAATGTCCACTGTCATTCAATATATGCATGTGTTATGCTTGCTGTTCAACTGCTGGAACTCTGGTGTGTTGGGTTAATGGGAATATTACTGCATGCTGTTACAACTAATTTGGAATGCTGTTGGCTATGTTGTCATTAAATACACCTAAACACAGAACGTATGGGAAGGCTGATCCCAGCGGACCCACCTGTCCCTCCTCAGCTAGCGATTGCACCTGGCACCAGCAGGTCAGGTGCCCAGCCGGGACCCGCTCCTCCATTGGTCCTGTGCCACCTTCAGGTGGAAGCACTGCAGGGGATGGGGCATGCCCCCCCGTGCAAGAGTGGCCGGAGGAGGGCCACCTGTCACCCTCCAAAGAGTCTGGGCTGTGGTGTGTAGGGAGATCCAGCGTTCAGTCACTGATCCCCTACGCCAGCTCGAGGCAAGAGTGGAGCGACTCATGGGTGAGCCTGCCCCTCCTATGCTGCCCCCAGCACAGCCACCCTCCGGGCTGTGAAGGTGCAGTGGTGACTGCCCATGGGTGGGGATCTCAGTTCCACTGTTACCATCAGTGGGCTCATGGGCTTGCGATTTCCAAACATCCTTCCCCATCAATTGTGTTCACCCACCCCATGTGTCATATTCCGCCCCTGTATGTGTCTTGTTTGTCTTGTCTGTTTACCTCCCCAACCTACCTCCCACAACATACCTACTTATCCTACTTTACATTCTACTCTCACCTGAAAAAAAAAAAGGGCAATCTGCTCCCACAAAAAAATTACGCCCCATACATAGCTGCCCATTTTACACAAATGTCCGCTGGACACAGACACTGAAATTCAATTGGCAGTACAACATACTTCTTTGTCCTTACCCCTCTCTCAGGGGTGGAAGGTTTCAAAATTCCCTCCAAATTACTAGTATATGCACAGCTGTTGCTGTTAAAGAAATGGGCAGCTATGGACCTTCCCTACACCCATCCTGCACATCCTGAGCTGTTTTCCCTACTGTCTTTCCCTCTTTGTGCCCCTTTTTCACCACTTTCCTATCTCCCCATTTTCTTTTCTTTCAAAGAAATGAGCATGAGGGTTAGCAGGAGTAAGCGCTTGTAAGCAGTAGTAAGCAGGTTTAAGCAAGTGTGCGTATGTGTGCACTTAGCTAAGTATTGCTAAGCGTTGCGCAAACCCGCTTACAACTGCTTAAAAGTGCCTTAGTCACTCTGCATATGAGAGGCCTTGTTCTGCTCAGCAGCAAAATAAAACACCACTGCCAGTCTTGAACCCTGGACCTTGGACACAATAGACTGCATGAAGTACCACTAGGCCACAGTAGAGACACAGCAAGATGTTGCTGAAATATATATCATGCATCAGAATGTGTGAATATAAAGGAAAGGTAGGAATGCCATAACACAAAGCCTGTTCTGTGGAACTATACCAGCAGTTGTTGTGGTATTGCATTACATGACTGTGATAACAAAACCAGACATTCTAGCAGTAAATATTGTTACAGCAGCACTTCACAACCTCCACACAGTATCATAGCAGGACAATCCCCACACAAATGTACAAAATACTAGTGTGTTCAAGGTACAGCAAGGATATAGGTAGGCATACTCAGTACTGGAATTGTCCAGTTTCATAAGCATCCTGTGATAATGTCAACAAAATAAAAAGCACAAACACTGCAGAAGTGAGTACATTAATATCCACAGTATAGATGTTCCCAAACAGTTCATGTGCCAAATGGAAACATCTCAATAACTACATATGTATGGCAACTAATTGTAGATGTTGTAAAGAAACTCCATGCTCTCATGTATCTTGTGTTAGCATTTCTAGGGGTGAGTACAATTCTACACTGTCAACTGTGTACTGGAAGAGGCAACATTCAGGTCTGAGTACAACATACAAATAACTGGCTACACCCTTAGCAACATTTAGAAGAAGTATATCATCCTTCTGACTTACACTACGGTGTCCACAGCAAACAAGCATGGGCCCGACTTTGGAAAGCTGAAGTGCCTACGCCTACCTGACCTAGCAATTTATAGCATTGGGTTGCTATGACAGTGAGTACTGCAATTAACACAGCAGGCTGCATGCAATTACAAAATGGTGGCCAGCAATTGGTGCAGAGGCCATTACATGCACATGTGCAGATGCCTCTAAAAGCAGGCTATACTTGCTGTCCACACATGCAATCATTTCATTGCAGCCATGGAGAAAGAGAGAGAGCGAGAAAGCAAGCAAGAAAGAGAGACACAGAGACACACACAGACAGACAGACAGACACCGGCAATGACAACAGCAACAGCCACAGCAACAACATAAAAAAAAACATATAAATAAAAAAACAAATTATTACTACTACACGTGGAACTTAGTAATACAAACCCATACAAAGTAAAGGTATGCAATTGATATGTATTTACTGGCATGTAGTAGATGTTTTTGAAGAGTACTCTACATATTTTGAATCATCCATATGTGACAGCAGTACGTATCTATGCACAGATGCCCTGCATAACTACTGCCATGGAGAAATCAGTGTGTAGGTGTGTGCAGTGGGATATGACTGTGATATATGTAGTTCAGCATTAAATGTCAAACATCTGATCCATGTTATCTGTGTTCTGTACAGTAGTGTGTACAATAGCTGTTTGGGGGAGTAGCGCATGCAGTTATATAAACAAGGATGTGACAGAGTAACAAATGCGTGATAGTCATATTAACATGTAGCTTAGCATTGGTAACAGCTGTACCAGGCTAGTATGCTAATCTAGCATTTGCAGCTATATATACACCATCTAATAATACTGTGTGCTCACATGTGACACCTGTCCATGTTGCAGCAAGGCCCAGCAGGTCAGCTGTGAGGTCCATGGACTTACAACAGTGTGGACCTTGTGTGTGTATGGCACACACATATGGAGACATCTGTCTGTATCAGATATATTAGCATCTGTACATGTGCATAGAGCAAGGGACATACTGTAACTGTTTGTGAAGGGTGGACATATATATGTTGTTGAAGGTTATGTGCATACTTCTATGTAGGTTGTAGTGTGTGGCAAACAAGACAGCATACAGTGCTGGTATATGGCATTTGGTGGTTAAACGCTTTGGGTATGAATTGTCAGGTTTGCAGTGTTGCAGCCAGTGAGGCCTGCTAAAGCAACATGTGCTAAGAACACCTTCAATGCATTCCGCACAACACTGTGCAATATTAGTACATAACAGTATACCTCGCAACCTTTGCATAATTGATATTCCCACCATGAAAGGTGGACCGTATATGTGCCTATATGGATATCTATATGTACACCAATGTATGTTTATATTTATGTGTGTGTGTGTGTGTGTATATATATATATATATATATATATATATATATATATATATATATATATATATATGTAGAGAGAGAGAGAGAGACAGGGTCATATTTACTGCGACAGATGCCTGGTGACAAAGCCATGGACTCAAGCTCAATGTTGAAACTGCATTGGCATCCCTTCTGGCAAAAACTCCGTACCCATGACCTACCACATAGGTGGTAGTCTACTTAACACCGAAAGTGTGATAAGAGACCATGGGACACAGGTGGACTGTAGTCTCCCCTTTGATAATCACAGTGACACACTAGTCATGTAATCTGTCTACCTGCCACACCTCATCACAAAAGGTGTGTCATCCAGGGAAATATAGGTCAGTGCTCCCCTCTACTCATTACACATAAAGCCCATTATATAGTATAATGCCCCATGTGGTATGTACCTCACAAGACATCCACAGCAACTGGAAACAACAAAGACATACCTCACAAAGAGTAATACCAGCTTCAAACAGATGCCCTATGCAGACCATCTCACAAACTCACAACTACACTGTGTCACATACCGCCTACCCAGAGGTGACCTCTGCCTAACATACTAAGCTATGTAAAAACCAGAGCTGTTGGACATGCTGCACATAAACAGATCACAATCTCTATGTGCTACACGCTCTAGGGACCTAAACCTTTTGACCACAATAAACAGCACATGCTGGAGGGATAGATTCCCATCTCAGAGACATTTCATACTCTGGAACAAACCAACTATCCATAGCAAACAAAGCTCCTAATTAGCAGTCGTCATAAATAATCATGAAGATTGTATGGGAGATAGTGAATACACCCAGGCAATCACATCTGTGTCTCTGCTTGACAGGGCCACGTGAAATGCAATGACCTGTGTGTCAAAGGCCAGGGTAGCGTATGGCTAGGCTTCTATAGGCTCTAGGGCCAATAGCCTCTTACCTACCTATGAAGTGATACACACCCACATGTACCTCTTGAAATAATTGCTATGTGAGTTTGACTGAGTTTGATGGTGAATGTGTTGGTGAATGTGTCAGAGTTTGGTTTATGTGTGATAGCTTAGTGGGAAACCATTTCTGTCATGGTATTATGTGTCCTAGCTGTGATCCCAGCAAAAGATGTGTATGCAATTGCTAGGCTGAAAAAGCAGTATGCCATATGTTCTAACATAGTCCCTTGTTGTCGACTGGGGTGCCCATTGTAGGCTAAAGCAGTACATGCATGCTTATTGAGTGTTACTGCTGGTGAATCCAACCCCTGTATGAACTGTAGTACTACCTGAAGCTGTATGCCTAAACAGCACAGTATGGTGTACGTCCACATTGATTAGAACCAATGTTCCATGTGTTCCCTGTGGTCCTCACAGATTACATACCTCAGGCATACGGTCTCGTAATTACTGACACACAGTATGGTACGGTACACAGGTAAAGGTCACCTGTGTTGCCATACCTATGTGTCTAGTATGTATGTCTGATGCGTGTGTGTGTGTGTATGCCTGTACCATGGCCTCGGTCATATGTGTGTTACAGGATATAACTGCATATCTAGCAACATGTATAGTGTAGTACAGCAGTATGCCACCTCTATTCACGAATGTGCACATATGTGAGGCAGGGGTCTGCCATCAACGACTAGTGTGGTACACCGGTGATACTGTCACTGGACTTTACAATCATTGCAATGGATTACACTTTTCATGATGCATTAGCATGATATATACCTCCTGTGTCTAGGTTGTGCATTGTGTCACATACAGTGTGCCATGTACTGTTGTATAGTATTACATACTGTTGTAAGTTTGTTGCTGTGCAAAATGTGGTTTGATATATAGAGTATGCCAGGCACTGTCAGGCAGTTGTGGGTTGAGTACTGACATGTGGTATTGAAAGTGTGCATCTTCTGACAGCCAATAGGTTGCTATATATGGCGGTTAATTGATATCTATACATTAGAAATATACGTGTGCCTCATGACTTGCTCACACATATTGTTTCATTGTCTTCCAGGGTTATGTCCCACCATCATAATCCCACCTATAGCACGGCGGAGGAAGAGGTTATAACATCCAGCCTGGCCCTGATGTTATCTAGAACCAGCCAGGACCAGCTTGAGCGGACTGCGCTGTGGCAAGAGCTTGTCCATTGGGTAAATGACATAGGCATGCATAACCGGACATATGAGCAGGTACGCTATCACTGCAGTGATTTAATTAGACATGTCTGGCAGCGTGCGTCTGATATCCACAGACAGCAGCTTGTTAGAGGTGGGGGGGTAGCCATCCATCCCCCCCTCACCAGAGTGGAGGAGCTGCTCCTGATCCAGGTGGCTCCTGGCCAACAACAACCCCAACAACTAATGTGTGTCATCATGGAGGCCGGAGTCACCCAGCAAGCTGACATGGAGCGTGCAGGTAACATGGCATAGCTGTAGACTACTGTTACCTCTATTGTTAGAGCATGCGTATGTGAGATGTGTACTGTGTAGTTAGACGATGTGGTGCCTAGTGTTGTGCAATAGTAATAATTAGGAATACAATCTGTAGGCCTGTGACTGTCAACCATTGTACTACTGTATGATTGCAAACACACAGTAGCAATGCCACAGTTGTTGCCACTGACAAAGAGTCTCTTATCCTTGTAGGTCCCTCTGGTGTGACAGCAAGGCAGCCGACCCATGCTGGTGAGTGTGTTCTACCTTTAATACTGCTAATTAAATGTGCATGTCATAGGTGAGGTGTAGGCCATGTACACATAACACACATACGCATAATGCATGTTGTGCATGGTTGCTGTGAGACTATGCACATCCCAGTAACATGGGTAGCTGCCTAAAATACATACAATACACAGAGCATTCCACACAATTGTGGCAACACTGATGTGGACATTGGATAGGCAGAGTTGATATACATGCACACAACATACACAACACTATCATACGCAGTACATGTTAACATGCTACACATGGTGTATTCAGACGCTGGCTGTAAGGTCACACTACAGTATCTCGCACTTCAACCACACAGCACACATAATATACCTGAGGGGTAGATGCCTCACATGTGGCTGTGTGACACTCTTCGACACATTACACATTCATGGTAGGCAATGCTCCCTATTGTGCACCTTACAAACCCATGTAACAACTGGCTATGAAATGGTGAATGTAGCCATGGTACTGCAGTTCCAGTACAGCATGGTATGTGCCAGTCTGGCACATATTAGTAGCCTTGAGTGACCACATGATGCTGCATGATGATGGCTCATGGTAGTACATCCCATCCAGTTGCAGCGACCACAGTACTACACATAACATTACCTGCTATGCACCTCAGTGTTGTGTGTGTGCAAACATAGGCACCTATACACATTATGCATAGCAATCACCATTTGTACAAAGTGACACATATATGTCTTGTAATGCTATTGAGTGTATAGGTCACATGACACAAACTGTGTCTGTGTGATGTTTAATGTTGCAGTTGTGTTGTAGCATGCCATGTCATGTCTGGCACTGGCATGAACACAATATGTCCTACACTCACCATAACCACTGTACAATGGCCATGTTGAGCAATGGTATTCCATCAGGTAAACATGCACCACTCATCCTGTGTGTATACATAGCATGCATGTGCTAATCCTATGTCCACAATTATCTGCTGAAGACACAGACGCTCTAATCAGAAATGGATATCTATGTGACACACAGATACACATCCAGCCATGGTATGTATACCTGTGAGAGATTGTGCACAGAACATTGCAGAGCTTATAATACTTGCACAGCACTGTCATGTCCATGTACACAGTGCGTTCCAGGGTGAGGCCAATCACTGAACAACAACACACATGCATCAAAGACATGTATAATGTTATTGGCAAGGGCTGTCAACACCTGCACTGCATGCTGTTGGGAAACACACGTCCTGCATGCTGACACATGTGATATAACTGTTTGCCTTGTGATACTGTACCCCACCATCACTCGCTCTTGAGTATGTTCTGGATTGCTGGTGGTGTGTGTGTGTGTGTGTGTGTGTGTGTGTGTGTGTGTGTGTGTGTGTGTGTGTCTATGTTTTAGTGATGAGTGCATTTGTTTGCATGTGTGCATGGGTTCATGTGTGAATGTGTGCATGTGTGCATATGTTCATGTGTGCATGTGTCCACGTGTTCATGTGTTCACGTGTTCACGTGTTCATGTTTTCATGTGTGCATGTGTGCTTGTGTGCCGACATCATGTACAGGTCGTAAAGTGTGTTTCCTTTCTTCCTCTCACAGGTGCTGACCTTGGGCTGGTTCACTGCAGCAGAGAAACTGATGTCACTGAGCAAAACAGTGATACTGATAATAGGTGTGTTGAGGCACGGGCATGTTTGCCAGGGTCTGTCGTTGGGCCACCAATTGACAGTACACAGCTGTCCACCCCATCCATGCATACAGTCATACTGCCAATACATCCATCACCGATGCCCATAGCTGAGGGACAGCGTACAGTTGGCATTGGCCAGGAAAGTGTGGTATCCATGGCACATGCATCCCAACACAGCAACCATACCCAGATGTCTGGAAGGGTACCACATAGGCAGATGTCCAGGGGTTCTCATAGGAGCACTGCTGCACATCATGCCACTGGCAGATGTGCCACAGGTCTGACAATGTCATGGAGGCAAAGGCACATATGGAACGGTACACCAGACAGGGACTAAGGGCACAGAGGTCACATAACACCGCCGTCATTGACAGTATCCATGAACTAGCAGGTGCTATCCATCATTATACCGAGGTCAGTGATAGACATTGGGGAGAGACATTAGATATCCTCTGCAATGTCATGTCCATGTGTCAGGACAGTGCGGGATGGTTGAGTCATCGATGTGGACATATGCCAGCAACATCAGCACCTGGCAGTCGCCGTGGATGTCCCTCAAGCCACAGCTGCTTCCGTAGTGCCAGTACCAGCCCCAGCAATGTTGGGGGTGGGCTGTCCATAGAATGTCCTAGAAGACTACGTGCACATGGCTCTGGACAGACCCAGCAGGGACCTGTGTCCAGTGTACATACATCCACCTCTGGGGATAGTACCCAGTCTGGCTTAGTACCTGATAGTGTCAGTAGCACCCCTGCCAGGCACGGGTACCATATCCATGGCCAGAGACAGTAATCTGTGAAGCCTCACAGGTGCAGCTTGTGGCTATCCCACAAATACCTGTATATGGCAGCCACATGGTAGAACTGTGTGCATGCAGACACACACACATACTCCAGACACCTAGGGCTAACACATACCACAGTCATTACATCAACATTCGCCCATTCCAGTATTCTTGCCCTCACACACACACACACACACACACACACACACACACACACACACACACATACATGTCAATTGGATGGCTCACTGTAGGCCTCTGGCAAACCAACAATACACCCTGTGCATATGATGCAACCTGTGCCGCCTCCTGTCATCTGTAACATCAATCCAGGAACAGGCTACCATGGTACTGATGCACAGGGTGTCTTTATAGCAGTATAGCAATGTTAGCATGTTGTCAGCAGTACAGTGTAATGATATGCTTGAAGGTGTAGCTGAGCAGACATGAATCATTAATGCTAGGATTGTCATTCTAGTGTTGTTTACACCAGTGTTGGTTCCAATTGTGTATTGTCCGGCCATGTGCCACTTGGCTGATGTGTGCAGTATTGGCAGCATGTTTTAGAGAGTGGACAGTATGTGTGGGATGTGTGTAGCACAGACTTGCAGGTGTACAGTTGTGAACATGGTGGAGGTGCACTGTCTGCATGTACGTGCATAGTGGACACATGGCCAGGGTGACATGCTCTGTATTACACAGTAACACTCCATAGTTTCTATTGGTGGCCAGTATGCATTGTACTACACACATTTCGGAACCTGACTACACATGTGTGTATGACATGGTTTGACTGTGCTGTAGGTGATACTGTTACTGTCATTGTTTTGCATTCTGGTAGTATACATCACTTCCACAGCCTGACCATAACCAATCGTTAGATGATGTCTTGACAACCGACACACAGATGTCGGACACACAGCAACATTTGGATCCTTCAGGTATTATACTATGCCAGTAACCACTGGTATTCACCTGCACCCATTACTGACACCACTCCTGTTTGGCATATAGCTCTCTTAGGTACAAGCAATCACAGTAGGGATATGTCCATCCACATCTGGTAATGCATACTGTGGCCTATAAAGCATTCTCCAGATGACACACACATCCTGCACAAGGGTATCATACAGACAGATGCCTGTTGTCAAACCCATGCTGGAAAGCTATAAGCCAAACTAAGCATAGTCATCCACCTTTACAGAACATATTATCCCCACAGTACCACATAGGTAGTAGCCACCAACAAGATGAACAGGTATCGATGTGTACATGCAACCAAGTGTTACATCATCTGTCCTTTGTTAATCACATTTCCAAAGGTATTTTGAAATCCCTCGGTGGATCACATAAGCAATAAAGGGGTCTGCATGCATATCCACAAAGGTTGTTCAACACCTGTTATGAATAGTCATCATTGACAGACTTTGCTGCATTCGAACAGGTCTGACATATACCTTGGCCATAGACCCTCACACACATTCCAATAGGAACCGTAATGACTTTGTGTGACACAGATGACCTAGGCCAGGGATCACTGCATTGGCTGGGCTTGTCACAAGCATACAGATGTGACCTAAGGTCTGGGAAGCAGCAGCACAGCCTGGCAAGGATGACAGCTGTGTTCTTGGAGAAAGCAGGGTACCCACACATGCAATCATTGAGGTAACATGTACGTATATGTATTTGCCACACAGCTAGCTCACATGTGCAATGCATACTGATATGTCATACAGTAGTAAAAGCAAAACCCACAAAACGTTGACCAACAGTGTCACACATACTCATCAAATGCAGGATTCAAACCCCTACCTAACTACTTCTTGATACTAGAAGAACACGCATTAACACAACGCGCTATACATATTACTGATAGGTTTTGTTTCCACAGGTATATTTGTAGGATGGTGACATCATCAGACTTGACAAAGGTTAGTTTACCACTTTTGAGGTGTTTTACTACTTTCCTAAAAGGTTGCTCCTTCCCAAGGAGACCACACACAGTTGTCCAGTACAGGATGCAAACCCCTAACTAACTACTTCATGATATTAGAGGAGTATGCATTAACACGACACGCTATGTACATTATGGGGAGTTCTGTTTTCCACAGGTATATTTGTAGGATGGTGATATCATCAGACTTGACAAAGGTTAGTTTACCACTTTTGAAATGTTTCACTACTCTCCTAAAAGGTTACTCCTTCCCAAGGAGACCACACACAAACACACAGGTGTCCAGTGCAGGATTCAACCCCATACCTAATTACTTCATGATACTAGAGAAATACACATTAACACGATGCGCTATACATAGTACTGGAAGCTCTCTTTTCCACAGGTATATCTGTAGGATGGTGACATCATCAGACTTGACAAATGTTAGTTTACCAGTTTTGAGGTGTTTTACTACTCTCCTAAAAGGGTGCTCCTTACCAAGGAGACCACAAACCCACAGTTGTCCAGTGCAAGATTCAAACCTCTACCTAATTACTTCATGATACTACAGGAGTACGCATTAACATGACACACTATACACATTACTGGGAGCTATCTTTTCCACAGGTATATTTGTAGGATGGTGACATCATCAGACTATACGAAGTGGGTTACATTAGGTGACATTAGATGGCCTACATTGAAGGAATGTCTAAACAATTTGGCCATGTGATAATCAAAGGTGAGTTTACTATCTACCTGTGTCCCCAGGGCCATAATGACTTTCTCCATACATGCTGGATTACCACCTATGTGGTAATTTGTGTGCACTTTGTATTACCCAAAGGGGATGACTATGCATTCTTTGCCAATCAGCTTGAGGGCATTGTTTTGACACCAGGTATCTGTCTCTGTAAGACACTTCTGGAGGATGTCTGTGTCAGCTGTACAGTCAATTATGGACCACAGTTACCATTCATCTGAAAACCTGTTCAGCCATACACCTGCCATGCTTGCCTGTACCTCTGAGCAGTATCTACTGAACAGGTGGGGTCCCAGGACCAAAACCGGTGTGATGACATTTGTGACTGGCTTAGAGTTGGACATGGCACCCACAACTATGAACATGTGTGTTTGATCTGTGAGCCACTTGGCCACCCATCCTGTGACATAGCTGTTAATGTTCAAGCTGGTACACTTGTCCATGATGACAGAGTGGGGAATGGTGTGGTAAGCCCTTAGTGAGGTCCTGGTGGGCTGTGTGGACTACTTTCACCTCCATCTATGTTCATGGTAACTGTTTTAAATAAGTCAACTAGGTTTGGGAGCCAGGCTCTGCCTTTAACAAGGCGAAGTTGTGTAGAGTCCAGTGTCTGGAGATCTCCAATGTCTCAGTGTATGGCTTCCATGACAACTTGCTCAATAGCTCTGTAGACCCAGCTGAATAGACATATTGGGCAATGGTTTCCAGGTTTTGTTTTGGCACACCCTTTGTGGAGCTGGATGACTGTTAGTGTATGCCATTCTTTGGCTACATGGTCTGTGGTACGCTTGAGTCTGGACAGTGAATGTAGGTGAGGGTGTAGTTCCTTATGGGCCTAGTGTAGGACACAGCCTGGGACAACATACAGTCACATTGATGCTATGTTCTTAGTTTTGGTGAGGGCTGCCTTTACCTGCATGTCCATGACATCTGGGTCTCTGCATCCTTCTGTGATGGACACAGACCCTTTTGGGGGTGAAGGGGGGAAGTTTACTCTGAACTTGTCTCCCTGGGTGTGGGCAATGAAAGTTGGTTTGGTGTATGTCATTCCTTTTTTCAGCAGCTGACAACATATTTGGAAGTTGACACCTACATGTCTGGTATAGCTACCGAAGGCTTTGTGGTTGTTATTCTTACATTCCTTGGCTATTTGTCTTTAGAAACCATCCTTGGATTATTTTATGAGGGGTCACTGTTTCTTCCTGATAATGATCAGTGATACCTTTCCTTTAGTGAAGTTGGATCTATCATATGTTTGTTTCCTCCTTCTCTTGTGTAGCTTATTTATGGACAACAAACACCTGCTTGTTGTCCTATTTTTGGAGGAGTGCATCTTGGTTTTATTTGTGATGTCTCATTCCATGCATCCCTGTAGATGCTCATAGGATGCACTTGTAAATGATTCTGCAGATTGCATACCATTATCCTATAGCAAGGGGTCTTTGGAATGATCCACTTTGGTCTTGGGAAGTGTGCAGTTTGCTTTTGCAAATGTCTTCACAGTGGTTTCATTGACTGGGTGTGGGGGAGGGATGTGGCTGTCCAGTGTGATTACTTAATGATCTGATATTACCAGCGAGGGGTTTATCTCTGCTGTGGAACACTGGTACCCCATGTTGGTGATGATCATGTCCAGTATGTTGTCACCTCTAGTGGGTGTGCTGACCAGCTGTTCCAGGGTGTTAGAGTTTCTTAACTCTAGGACACATTGGGCAAAGGACATTGTATACGAGTAATTAACCCACTCAATGTTTGGGTAGTTGTAATATCCTCATATAATGGTGTTTGATAGGACCTTTATATTTGCCATTGTTCTCCAGAATACTGATTGAGGTTCCTGAGACAAGGTACATGATCTGTAGCAGGCTACAATCTGATGGGCAGCTTTGCCCAATGTTAGTTGTACTTGCATGGTCTCCAAGGCCTCATGCTGTGCCAGTAACCTGAAGGTGTGGATATCCATAAGGTAAATGGCTACACCCCTTCCTTTTGTATTTCACTCGTGGTCTTGGGTCCAAAGGTCAGAGTGATTGTGAATGTTTTACGTGGATCATATCTAACAGCTCTATGTCTGTCATAGCATTGTATGTTAGACAGTGAACACCTCTGAGTAGGCGATATGCAAGGGAGTACGGATGGAGCATTTTGCGATGGTCTGTGTATGGCATGTATTTCAGGCCACTAATGCTCTTTGTGATGTATTGCTGCTGGCTTTCCAGTTGTTGTAGTTATCTTGTGTGGTACATAGCAGCAGTGGCATTGTACTCTTTTATAGTTTAGTTTGTGGTGAGTAGAGGGGAACAATGTCCAGTTCTATTCTGTATGAGACACATTTTGTGATGAGGTGTGCCACATAAGAGGGTTTCCTGACTACTGTGGGAATGTACTTATCACAGTTGTATCCACTGTCCACCTGTGACCCAGGGTCTCTTGTCACACTTACAGTGTGAAGTATACTACCACCTATGTTGTAGTTCTTGGCTGCAGTGTTTTTAACAAAGGTAAGGATAATGCACCTTTTGACACTGAGCTACAGCCCATGGCTTGGACAACAGCCATCTGTCTCAGTGAGGCCCTTTTGTAGGATGTCCACATCTTTAGTGTTTACACTGATGGCTCCTAGTTTGCAGTCCTCTGGAAACTTCAGTAGCCACAGGCCGTCCATGTTAATGTTTACTTCTGGGAAGTAGATACTGCACAGCCTGGGAAGTTATCTAGTCCCATGGCTGCTGTGATACTTGCTTTGGAGGGTGTTTTTTACCTGTGCAGTCATGATGACAGCAACTTTGCAGTCTTCCATTATAGACATGTGCTCTTTCATGGGTAAGAGGGGGTAAAGTTAACACTGATCCTATCTGCCAAGATGTTGGCAATATCAATTGGCTCTGTACATTTAACGCCATTGAGCTGTAACTCAGAACAGATCTGAGTGTAACCATGACATGGACCTGTCTGTTGGGCAGAGATCTCCTGAGTAGACAGTATGCAACAGAGTACAGACTGGGTTACATTTCAGTCTTGTTGCATGGGGCAACTATTTGAGGCCAGTAATCCTCTTGTTAAGGTACTTCATTGGTGTTTCTAGCTGCTGAACATGCCTAGTCAGATTCATCGCAAGTGTGTTGTGGTACTCTCTGACAGGTCTGATGACTGCTGAGTAGTGGCAACCTCCTTTGACCTACATGCACAGACCTTGGCAGTTTGTGTGACCACATAGCAGGATTTTCAGACCACTTTGTGAATGTGTTTCTGGAAGTAGAGATGACTATACACATTTGTCCCTTATTATCACATCCGTATTTAGCCTAAGTGTGTGAGCATGCCCAGTATGACCTTTCAGTATCTTCCTGCCTGACATTTGCTTTGTTTCTTTAAGTGTGTGAGCATGCCCAGTATGACCTTTCAGTGTGATGCTGAATGAAATCCACTGCATTTTTTGGAGTGTGTGAGCATGCACAGTATACACATTTATACTATATGTGTATGGTAAATCAAGTTGTATTTTTACAGCAGGGCTTACCTTTGTGTCATAGATCAACAGGGATCATGCTGTGCCTGCAGGGCTTCCATGAGACACTTTGCATAGACTTATCAACATTTCTACATACAGGGGGGACAGCTATTCTTTGTACATTTCTACCTGTGGGCACACCGGATTGTTACTGTGGGTGTACATAGGATGTGGGTTTCACCTGACACTTATACACATTTGCTGTGCCTGCACTGCTATGTACAGGACAACATTACAGTCTGTACTGTTGCCTATCGTACTGGCTTGAGGTATACTACTGTACTACAGATCTTAGCGTCCAATGTCGCGTATATTAGCTTGCGACTTCATAGCCTACACAACCCACATCACAACGCCTGGCCTGATGTTCTCTGTCTGCATAGGCATGTGGGGAAGGTTACCCATTTGCCTCTTTAGGGGCATGATACAGCATAGGGGCATGATACAGCATTGCTTTGTGCTTGCATTAGTGTACAATTGTCCTGCTGTGTCTGTGCCACTGAAATGCTATCATGGCTTAGTGGTTCAGTACTGTGATTATAGTGCACAGTATCCTGGGCTCAAGGCCTGTCACTGCTTTTTATTTTCATGCTGACCAGACCAGACTGCTTAAGGAACAGTAAAGCAGATATGAGCATGTTTAACTGACTTTGCTCAACTTGCCCTGACCTTGCCCAACATTGCACGAGCAATTTTGTTTACATATACTAGATATTGGTGAAAGCTGCTTAGCACTGCTTTATATTGCTTAAAACATGGCAATCATGCCTCAGGTGCTGCTGCAGGGCTGCTTATGTTGGATACACATACCACACTGCCTATACATGTTTGGAAATAGGTAGTGTCAAGTTAGGCATCCCTTTTATTTTATGTGTGAGTCAGAGAGAGGTATTATTTCCATGGTTCCTACTGAGCCAGTGTATGTGCTATGCGTTGCCTTTTTGCCAAGGACGGGGTATACTGGGCATGCCTCCTTCTGCCTACTGGGCAGGCTCAGGTTGTTCCTCCTTCGAGTCACGCTGTGCCTGTGCAGGCCTTGGCAATGGTGGGGGGCTGTTTGGCCCTGCCCCATGCTGTTCCTGCTGCAGCTGTTTTTGCAGGATCATATTGTGTAGCATGGCACATACCATGACAATTTGGGTACGTGTCGTTGGCGACTACTGCAAGGCTCCACCAGATGTGTCCAGGCACTGGAACCATGACTTCAGCATCCCAAACACACGTTCGATTACATTTTGTGTTTGTGCATGTGCCTCATTATGGAGTTCTTGTTCAGGTGTTTGTGCATTTCTGATGGGAGTCATCAGCCACAGCTCCAGTGTGTATCCAGCATCCCCCACTAGGTGACTGTCAGGGATGTCCCCATTGGCAAATGTCTGGTACAGCTGTGACAGATGCCAGATATGGGAATCATGGTAGCTTCCAGGGCAGCCAGCACACACATTCAGTATTATGACCTAGGCATCACACATGACCTGGCAGTTGATGGAGTGGAAGCCCTTGTGGTTGATGTAGGCCCTACCCCGCTCACCAGCTGGTGCTTTGATTTGTATGTGAGTGCAGTCAATTTCACCCACTACCTCAGGGTATTCCGCTATTTGCTGGAAGAGACGCATATTGCTGGCCAATACCTCACGGGAATTGGGGAAATATACATGATCACCGACATGTGGTGACATAGCATTCAGGAACTGGTGCAGTACCCTTGATGCTGATGCCTGTGAAATCCCCATCATATCACCAGTTGGTCTCTGGAAGGTACCTATTGCTAGTGTTCTTAGACCAACACATACCTTGGTTTCCACTGGGATTGGTTCCCCTCTGTTGGTTCTGTGTGGGAGGTGTGGCCTGCACAGCTCAACAATTTGCTGCAGGAGGTCTCTGTCCACTCTATAGCACTCCACTATCTCCAACTCATGTAGCCCCTGGTAGGTTACCCTGGGTCTGCACACTCTTCTCTGTCTCCTCACTGTGGGTTGCTCAGCAGCATTCGCAATGGCTCCACCCTAAGCATCTTGCACATGTTGCCTTATAACAGTGATGGCAGCCCCTAACATTTTTATGTCTCAGTTTAAGTTTTTTAAGTTTTCACTTCTCTTTGTTGACTGCAGTGTTGCAGTGTTTCTGAGAAAAACATGGGGGAATGTTGTTTGCAGAGTTTTAAGTGCTGGGCTGGGCTAGTGTACTGCCTGTGTAATTGGCTGATTCTGATTGATTTCACCTGCCAGCTCTGCTAGTTCTCCTTGGTTAACTTCCTACTACTTCTTTTCCTTCCCTTTCCCTTTCTGTTTCCACAGGGGGCAGCGCTGAGCAAACAAGCGCAAACACATGCACACGAGTGCACATGCACGCACACAGGCTTACACAAGCTTACACAGGCTTAGGCAGGTGCACATTCGTGTATACAAGCTTAGACAACCTTACACAGGCTTACACGGGTGCACACACATGCACATAGGCTTAGTCAGGTTTACACGCACACACACGCACACACACACGTGCACACAGTGTAAGCAGCTTTGCAAGAAACTTTAGTGATAGCCACGGCATACACCTTCGGTTTCTGTATTTCAGTTTAGACAACTGTAGACACACCTCTTTTAGTCCTGAGTAACTCACAGCAAACACATGCCACTCTGCTCCAATAAGCTTACAGTCTTTTTGATACATACCCCCTCAATGTGTCACCCATCTTCTATTCTGTTACTCCCCTTATTCTACTCTTACACTCTAGGGGACATGGTTCACATAGCAGGAAAAATTGGGATTCACTATCCTTATCATCATTTGCATAGGATTGCCTACTAATGCTTGGTTACATCTCTCAGATTGAGCTTCCCCCCTTAGCAACCTCTACTCAGTAGCCATGTTGTCTTCAGCCTGCCATCCACTTGCATGGCAGATGAATATTTTGAATTATATCCATATTTGTGGCTTTTAAATCTTTGATTTTCTGATTTTTAATGCACCGCATATTTGCGCGGCACTGCGCTATGCTTAAACATTGGAGATCGAGGAAAAAAAAAATTTTTTATTATTTTGCAACACGTACAAATGCCAATGGCCATATATTTGCCCATTGGCATGCTTCATCAACTGGATGCATCCTTTATTTGGAGCTGTCATGGCTCCATTTTGCTATTTGCAGAACGGTACTCAGTTGCCAACCGAGAACATTTCTGCAAATAACACTACTCTTACTCGGACAGGTTAGCATTTCCTGGATCACAGATTTACCTCATTTGCATAGCTTTCAGCAGCAAATGAGGTAATTTGCATAAACTAACCCTGTCTGTGCAAGAGTCATTTTAGGAGCTCTCTTGCACGCCCCTGCTGGCTGTTCCTGGATTGCTCAGCAGACATGTTGGCTGCATGGAGTCTTACTCTACTCTTAGATTCTGTGCAAGCCTTCATGAATTTGGCCCAGTGTAAAATGAAAATATGTACAAAATATTAGTTGAATTTGGACTGCCACCTCAACAAAGAGTTTTATGTCCAATTGGACCAAATCAAGTCCGTCAAGAATGCATGTGTGCAAAGTGGAGAGCTATGTATGTGGAGATATTTTTGTGGGATAGGTGCTCATTTTATTTCAACTTCAGTAAGAGAGGAATGATTTGTAAGGGACAGAGGTATTTCTGGGTCAGATGAGCAGGGTAGGTGAGGAAGCAGATGCAAACAGGACAAACAAGACAAGACACAGTGACTGTGAGGGACATGACAAGTTGGAAGACACCATGTTTGGGGTTAGGGAGGAGACAACAGATGCCCATGGCTGTAAAACATAGGGAGAGTGAGAATCTAGTCCTCACCTGCAGGATTTTCATCACTGTCCCCTTACTCTGCTGGTTGTTGGAGTACTTGACGTCTTCTCTTACAGACCATAAGTGAGAACAGCCTCTCCATCTGGCATAAGTGTGCACCAATGGTGCTGTGCATGATGCTATGCACCAACCCTGGCGTCTCCTGGCGGGTGATAAAATCCTCACCTCTGCAAATACTCCTGGAGAGTTCCAAAGCATCAACTGCCTGGGTAGTGATACATCATGTGGAGGTCCCAGGTAGTGCAGGGGCAGCAGAGGCAGTGCTGCCAGGGTGAGTCTCAAATGTGTTGGACTTTGATGCAGGAGTCAATGGAGTAGGGCAGGCTGAGCATTGAGGGTGGGCCTACCTCCCTGTCCTGTAAAGCATTTTGTGAGTTGCCAGAGATGGATGACATGAAAATGTTTTGACTACACACAGAAAAAAAGATAAGGGTTGGGGTAGGAGAAAAAAAAAGATAGTTGCATCATATGTGACATAAAATGCACTATCATAATAATAATGTATTTTATCTCTACATTTACATTTAATTATATTTCTTAACAACTATAAATTACAAGTAAGGATTGCCCAAAGTAATCCTTGCATGTGCATATATTGCACATATGTTTGATTCAGTTATACAGATTCTGTTAACAGCAGGGCATTTATGTCACTTCTGTTGTAATTAAATTATGCAAAATATTTTTAAAGAATTTTACCAAATATTTGTTGCTTGTAATATTTGAACCCACAACATCTGACTGCAGTATTAGACTTAACTCCTACAGTTGGCTTGTACTAGAGATTGAAGCATGTTTGCTTGCTTTTACAGTTAGGACATCCATGCTTACTTTGCTACAACTGTATATAAGAGCAATAATTTAGCTAAAATAGTAGTTCTGTTGTGCTGTATACATTCTGCTTTACTTCCCTCATTCTCTCTAGATGTTTAGCATGGGCATCTCTCTTCTCCATAGTCTCTTGACTGGCTATGGAATAAAATGAAGAGAAAAAGAGAACAGCATTAAGCATACCAGTCTTACATATATGCAGCTGTCGATCTTGTTTTAATTCTCTTTATCTGGAACACAAAAACCAAGTCAGCAGCACCAAGACCCACCACAGGAAGTATCAGGAATCCAAAAAATATAAAATAAAACAATTTATTGAAGCACTTTTCGTTGCTTGTAATGTGGCAACTTCTTCAGAAAAGATACACAGTTTCAAACAGTAGTTTATAAGTAATTGAGACATGTCATGTGATGACCACACCTCCAGTAAGTCAAGTTCTTAAAGAAACATTTGCTAAAAAACCACACGTGTTCATAAAACCTAAATACAGAATTGCAAGTTTGTTAGATTAAAAGTATCATCAAAACTGTTATAAATAGTTATACAGAAGGCATTGAACTGTTAGATTGAAACAATAACAAAGTTAGACTAAACTTCAAAATTACGGAATAATCAACCGGGTATATCTCTCTAAAATATTGTAGAGCTAAAATGAATAGAATTATATTCAAGCAAAATACCAGTTACTATCTCAAACTTCTTAGTTTCAGAAGACAGGCAATGTTACAAGCATCATTTAAACCTGGTACAACAAATGCATTCAAACGGATTTGCCATTCAAGCTCATGTTCCTCTAAAAGTAAGTTCAGTGGGCCACCTCTCAAATTAGCTTGAACTTGATCTATAGCTTTAAAGGTAAATTTGTGGCCCACATTATTTGCTATATGTCTTGCTAGTGGGTTGTCAATTTTATTGACTGAAATAGCATAGGTGTGTTCATGAACCCTGTCCCGCAGTCTCCGTTCAGTCTTCCCCACGTAGAATGTGGGACAGCAGACACATCTTGCTATATAGACTACTAGTCTAGAAATACAGTTGAGTTTAAATTTAATCTCATACTTGTTGTCACCTATACAAAATGTATTGCCCACGTCCATGAATCTACACATCCTACGAGTCACACAAATTCATTCCAGCATACCGATGTGTTTTAAGATGTTGCCCCCCACATTCAAGTAAGTTTTTAAGGTTGTGGCCTCTACGAAATACAATATTTGGAACTGGACCTAGTTTACTGAATAGTGAAATATCACTCAAGATAAACTGCCAGTTTTTACATGAAATATGTTTGACTTGGCCACTATCATTACTGAAGGTAGTGATAAATCCACCTTTGAAGTTAGGGGCTAAAGTTTGTAATGGAATTTGTGTTGGGACAAATACACTGTTTTGACAATCTACCATGTGAGAAACATGACTGTCCTGTTCTAAACTATTTAGCCCAAGGATGGGAGAGACGATTCCAAGTCTTCTTTTGTCAGAAACTTCACTGACTAAAGTTCCAATAAGATCGCTAGGATACCCACGCTTTTCAAACATCATTCTAAGTAAATCACACTCTTGATGGAAATTGAGCTCAAGTGTGGTCATTCTAGCTGTCCTTATCAATTGGCCTTTTATAATGGACCACTTCTGATGGAACGGATGGCAGCTAGAAAAGTGTAGGAATGAGTCACAGTATGTGGGTTTTCTAAAAATCTGTGATACATACCCCCTATTGACTTTATCTTTTGAAAGTTTCACATCTAAATAGTCAATCGTGGCTGTATGAAATGTTGATGTAAATACAAAGAAATCAGTTGTATAATTACAGAAACATAATAGCCAATATACCATCAGTCACATAAATGATTCACCTGAGCTCCACTATTGTTATATATAATTATGTTTACTTTTTTATGTGTCTATTAAAACTGAGTATAGAACCCTTAATAAAATTGGGAGTGTGTAATCTTTTTTTTCATGTGAATTTGAATATAAAGTAAAATGGAACAACAGTAAAAAATGTCTTGAATTTGCTGTATTAGAACCCAGGCTCACCTGTATTACAGCTCTACACATAAACCTACTGCCACAGGAACAGTTAAGAAACAGCTGTATATTTTCAAATTTATTATTAAGTATGACTCTTAACTGCCAACCAATACCACTTAGTGTGTTTGCGTGGTGGTATACCATAGAGGATACAATGTATTTGTTTTGAAATTGTCTACTGTCTGCTTGTTGGCTACAGGTGTGCCAGATCTGTAGGTGTTGGGGAAGGTTGCTAACCACTGTGCAATACAGCTTAGTGGATTTGCGCTATGGAAAGCAAAAGATGTAACAATGTATCCTTTTTTGAAATCAAGACTGTCTGCATCCTGTCTAAAGGTGTTCTGTCTACTTCATGTGTGGGCCAGGTTTGTGTGAAGGTAAACAACTTGCAAATGTGACAAGCAAAGCTCACCTTTTTTATCCTTGTGAGCAGTGTTTATTATGTTTCATCCTTAAAAAACAAATGTGGGACTTGAACCATGATCTACAGTTAGTATATACTGTGTGGATCACCATGTTTAGCAGATGATGTTTACTTCATAAATGAGGGTATTTCATCCAGAAACAAGGAGGTCATAACATCCCTGTACTCCTCCCTTATCAGACCCATTATCAAATACAATGCCCCCTTCGGCATGTACCTTGCCAAGCACATGCAACAGTTGGAGAGGCCACAGAGGTTCCTGATCAGGAAAATCCAGGGTCTCAATCACCTATCCTATACAGATAAGCTAAAAGCCCTGTCCCCCTACTCAGTCTCATACAGACTGGTCAGAGGTGACCTGTGTCTGGCATACAAGGTCATTTTAGACCCATCCTTGATGGAGTTGCTGCATATCCATAAGACAAACTCCACTCGTGCAACCTGTACACAAGGCCTTAACCTGGTCATCAACATTAATAGAACTTGTTGGCAGGATAGATTTGTGTCCCAAAGACTCCCCATCTGTGGAATAGACTCCCTCTCCATGTAAAGCAGTGTACTTCTCTATCCCTTTTTAAGAGGAACCTGGATGACTGGATGGGAAACAGAAAATATATCCCTGGGATCCCACCTGTGTCCCTGTTGGACAGGGGAAACAGGTGTTGACTTTGAGGGAACATGGGTGAAATTCTTGGCTAGGCTTATATGGGCCTCTGAGCCAATAGCCTAGCATCATCTTATGAGCCTATGAACCTAAGATGTGCTAGACACATACGTCATTCATTGATGTTGTTTATATATTGGTTAGCATACAAGTACATTACATGACATTTATTTTATTTCTCTGTTTCCCGTGTGTGCACTAAGTCAAGCACCATGTAAATGCTGGTATTAAAAATAAACAAACAAAAATATATCAGATAAACAGCATTAGAAAATAAATGTTAGTACACACGATAGAGTTTTACACAAGTCTAGATTTGAACTCACACCAATGAACCTACAAAATACAGTAAGACAGTAAGGGTGTCTTAGGTCTCTTTGCCACAGAAACAGCTTTGTAGCATAAATGAAATTAATTGTGCATATAAGCAAGTCCCAAATGATCTATAGTACCAACAAGACATATGGCACTTACACACTTCTGAGTTGTTTGTACATGAGTTAATTTCAGATGGAATGCAATGACTGATCATACAACCATTTATGACTATCATTTGTAGAAATGCAGCTCTGTTATCCTTTGTATGATGTTCATTCCTCTCTTATCTGAGCAATAATTTGAGGCATGCAGTCTGTAAGGCATTTTGTATCATTGTCCTTAAAATGTATAAGAATATTAAATGACAACAATATGCAGTTTTCAACAAATGCAAGGGAGTTTAGATATTACTGAAGAGAAACTGAGAATATGCACTGCTTACTTACATTTAAAACATTGATACAATTATTTCTACACTTTGTAAGTGTAACCTAGCTAACACATCCACTGGAGGGAAGGGAGTCTGAACTTCTGTTATGTTTTCCCACTCCCTAGCGGTAATCATTCACAGTTGCAATCTATTAGTAACAAACACTGTGGGAGTGCCTGTACTATGTTTACATCTGATAAATGTAGCCAGATATGTGGGAGTCAGCAATTCTAATGCGTTTACACCTCATTTGTATTTTCAATATGTCACAGGCCTGAATCTACACTATAAAAAGGGAACCGTGTACCTAGGAAACCTGAAGGTGAGAAGACTTGTTTATGTGTATAACACAGAAGAAGATTTGTATTACTTTGGATTTATCTGCACATAGGACTACTGATCTTGAAAAGGTATGATTGCATTTTTCAGTTATATACTGGATTTGCTCATGTCAGTAGGAAAAATATTATATATATATATATATATATATATATATATATATATATATATATATATATATATTTATAAATATACATTAGCAAATGCAACTTTTGTCTGTATTTTTGTCAGGACATTTTACTTTCTCAGATGCACAGCCTTATTAACTTTCATCACAAGTTTTACTGTTACAACTGTTTTTCTTTACACTCTTCTATGTTATTTCAGTGAAATATAAATGTCCTATATTGTCAATGACACAGGGGTGTTAGCCTTCTAGGATGGTCTATAGAAACGTCTAGGGGAGTGCTAGGCAAATGGAGAGGTAACTGGCAATTGCATAAAAAATTACTGTTCTGTGGTAAATGTGTACACATTTATGGAACAATTTGAAAGCACTTATAATAATTCACTGATGTTTTATTCCTTGTTTGATACAAAAATGTCATTGTGTGTTGTTGCTGGAGAAGGGGAGCCAAGTTCCATTTCTGTGTTGGCACAACCAAAATGTTTTACAGAGGTTTGTTTGCTATTGTTAGTCCTTGTTTTGGGTCAAACTTTGGTTTGTATGTGACTGTCATATGTTACAACCACATAACCCTTTTTATATTTGAATAACTGAAGATTTGTTGTTTCTCCCATGTGTAATATTGAAAATCTAGTAATATGTGTTTTATCTAAGCAGAACTTTTATTTATGTGATATTTATGTATACTATCCTTCTTTTGTGTTTTACATCACATAGGACTATGGCACCCAAGCATCCTAATCCCTGCAAACTCCCTTTCAGTAACTCAGAGCTGACTTGATCATCCAAGACTTTTATCAATATGGTGCCTTTCTGCTTAGGAGAAGACACAGGGAAATGTCTGGAAGAATGCAATTTGGAGCCATATATTAAATTATGTCAATGCTGTTGGGGGGCACAGCAGGACATATGATTGTGCATCATAGGTCAATGACATGAGTTCATTGGCCAGAGGACAGCAGCTGCAGTGGCCAGTAGACAGCTGGCTATTGGGGGGGGGGCTGCTACAGAGCCACCACTGACACCAAATGAAGAGCTCCTGTCCACTTTCAGGGATTCAGAGAGCTCAGTGGAAAGTGCACAACAGCATGTGATTGATGATGCTGCTGTTTCAGGGAGGACATGTATGTCTCATTTATAATGATTTTGCCTCCCTTTCTTGTTTCTTTGAGTGTTACACCTTCTGGCTTGAACACCTACACACCTAGGCTGATACTAGCTTTCCTAGCGTAGCTACATCCATTTCTTTAGCAGATCATTATAGCCTCTTTATAGGGTGGGATAGTTCCATCTGTGTTGGAGAATATAGTTATATCCATCTTGAAAAAGGCTGCTTTAGTTCCTTATGATCTGGGTAACTAAAGACCCATCTCTAACCAACCCTTTATCAGTACAATTTTAGAGAAGGTGGATCATTTATAGTTAGATTCCTATGTATGAGAGAATGATATTTATGATTGCTTCCTGTCTGGATTTCATTTGAGGTATGGTACTATGACCATACCAAAGTTTTTAATATTTTTATCCTGATGAGATCAGAGTAATTTGGTTCTGGTTCTACAGGATCTGTCAGCATTTGATATGGTGGGGGGGGGGGGTGTCATGGCATGCTTTTGGATCATCTGTAATACAGCAGTGGTACCGCAAGCATTATACTAGACTGAGCTTCTGCTTAACTTTCTACTAATACTTGCAGAGTTGTATCTCATATTAATTCCCTTGTATTCTACTCCCCTAATTGTGGTGGACTGCATGGTTCCATATCAGGACCTGTACTTCTCACTATGCATTTTTGTTCCTCTTGGGGATGACTTTCAGAGAGACCTACAGTATCATTGCTATGCTGATGACACACAGCCCTGCTACTCTTTTCCTCAGGAATCAGTGTCTAATGGTAGCACTTTACTTATAGTCATGGATTACATCCATAATTGGATGATCCATCTGAAACCAAAGACCTCAAAAACAGTTGCCATGATTCCAGTTTGGTGGCTTTGTTTGCTCCAGTTTTGATTCTGTATGTCATCTATCAAGGTGACAAATGTGACTTCATTTTGGAAGGTATGAAATCTGACTGTTTTGCTTGATAACAAGCTGATCTTTAATGACCAGGTTTCAGCAGTTGTCAAATTGTCCTGTTTTCATTATAGGAATAATATGCTCATTAAACACCTGATTCTATCTATAGAGCTTTCAACAATTGTAAATGTCTTGGTATTCTCTTGACCTGACTGTTGTAATGCCTAGGGTTTCTTGAATATTACCTCCAGTGCTTGCAGCTAGTTCTATAGACTGGCTACTCACTGAGTGCTATGATGCGAGCTTCATTAGTTGTCTGCTCATTGGTGGATTATGTGCTATGGTCTAGTTCTAGTTTACTTAGTCCTAAATGACTAGGGTTTCCCTTTCTGTGAGATATTTTCTTGTACTGGCCACTCCATTCCCTGAACGCAGCCACCCAAGGACTGCTAGCAGTCCAACTGCTGTGACTTGATTCCTCTGATTTTGGGACATTTACTTATCAAGGGCCACAGTTCTAGAGCACACTACCAAGATGGTTGAGGGAGTGAGTTTAAATACTCCCTAAAGAGTTTTCTTTAGGAACTATCATATTAATTTAACATCAGTTTTTTTGCATTTTATCATGCATACAACCTGTTACATTTTGCCATGCATACAGTCTGTTTGTTGCATTTTGCCATGCTGTTTGCATTTTACTCTCTAAGCAAGTTTTATTGTATATTTCTTGTTCTTGTTATGTTTTACTATGTTTATGTATTTATTAATTCCTATTGGTGTTTTATTTTGGTCTTCACTGTATCCGTGCCTCGGAACTCAAACAAAGCTCACACTATTGCTTAGAAAGGCAATGCAAGCATGATGGCTGAACATTTTAAAAGTGCTTCATGTAGACAAGTCTTTGCTCTCAAGGTGATTTTCTGGGCATCCATGTCTGAACACAGAATAAGCAGGTTATGATCAGTGACCCAGTCATAATTCTCTGAATCATTAGCAGATGTTTTACTCATGTATCCCTATACATCAGCCCTATGCAGTGAACAACACATGTATTTATTTATTTGACATTTGTTTACCAGGAAAGTCCAGCTGGGTCACAGTACCCACTTTCAGCTGATTCCCGGGGAGAAAAGCTCGAAATACAGACATATCATGAATCCCAGTAAGCAGAATTAATTAACAGTAAGTTTAACATTACAACATACAACATGGTCAGAAGCATCTTTACAATATACAGCTAATTAGTAAGTTAAAAATCAACATGTGGTTAACATAATAGTTTTCAGTACAAGTAGTGCAGCTGATTAGTGCCTTAAAATTGACATGTAGTTAACATGATAGTTTTTAGTACAATAGTTTTCATGAAGGATATGAGTAGTTATCTGGAACATGTAGACACGGTCTAAGTTAGAATATGGTGAAGTTTGTGGGAGTCTGAGATACAGAAATAGTTTCATGTTAACAGCACAGAGTGGAACAGGTAAGTCTAGGCTTGTCATACATCTGCTCATTGTGAGTGTAGAGAAGCCCACTCTAATTCATACTAGAAAGAGTTCCAATTGGCTTGGAAAACAAAAGAGTAATAGCATGTGAGTTTTTAACATTGCAGACATGGTGGGAGTTATGAGAGTTTGGAAGACACTATAGACTGAGACTGGGGCGACAAAGGCAGTAGGTGATAGGATATTGTGGGTAAAGTGGGAGATTAAGGATAAGAAAGGAAAGGAAAGGAAAGAAAAGAAAGGGGAGCAGTAGTGGGGAGATTAGCCTGGAGGTGTACATGTGCAGAGATGTCTTATTTAGGTGCTCTTTTAGAGAGGATTTGAACAGTGCTAGGCCTGGGATTGAGCTCATGGCTAGGGGGGAGAGTTCCATAGTTTTGAGATGGAATAGGAGCATAGGCAGTGGCAAGTTTGTTTTGAGAGTTTGAAGATTGCTATCAGGTTTTTGTCCTCTGATCTTAGTGATCTGTTAGGTATGTAGGCTTTAACTAGCTTGCTTAGAGTGGGATAGGCTGCAGGTTTATAAATTAGGTTGTGCATAATGGATCATGGATTTCAGGATCTTATTCCAAAATGTTTTGGCACACATCTGGACCCTGAATTTCATGTACTCATGGCATCCTGAATTATACAGAGCCTCAGCTAATGGTGGATATGCATAGCAGATGATGACAAAGAATAGCATTGTCGTGTGTTGACCAGGTCTTCGGCTTACAAATAGCTGTTTTACCTTTTCAATATTCTTTATACCATGGCACTTATTTGAAATGTGTTGAATAGCTTTTGCATATATAAAAATTATTGGTGCAAATTCCGTGTTCCAAACATTGTGAAGCTAAACTGCACAATTTACAAGTGCAAAACTGTAGCGCTGACATTCTCAAATATCTCTTCTTAAACTACAATTATTTCCTTGGCTTAACACATTCATATTGCTTTCACCAATTGAGTTCTTACCCGTACTGTTGGAGGCTGACAATTTCACATCAAAATACCATACTTGAAAATGTTGTGGATTAAAAATAAAATGCAAAAGCCAGAAGTTAGCTTGTACTGAAAAGAGATACAGATGTTATGACACTAGGAAATCAATAAAAGCAAGATGGTCAGACAAGTTAACAACAGTGGAGAAATGCAGGTTCTTGCATGGAAACCAATTATTTCTTCCTTCTCCCTGAAGATGTGTGACATTGGGTTTCGAGATATTCTAGTTCGGTAGGAGTGTGTGTGCGTGTGTGTGTGTGTGTGTGTGTGTGTGTGTGTGTGTGTGTGTGTGTGTGTGTGTGTGTGTGTGTGTGTGTGTGTGTGTGTGTGAGAGGGCGTGGATGGTGGTGGTGGTGGGGGCTACAGATCCTTACAGGGAGTGACAGAAGCTCATGGTTCCTGCAAAAAAAACATCCTTCAGTAAAAACTGACTTGTTCAGTCTGTTCAGCTTTCTCATTTTGAAGTAGAACTTTAGAGGAAATATGACAGGCGTACAGGACACATTATGGGCCTTGGATTGATAGTCTGGCTCCTAACCTCCCTGGGGAGTGCAGGTACTTTTCCAGAAATACAAACCTTTGGAAGCAGTAGACCAGTGGGTGGTTTCATGGACTGACCTTGACTGTCTTTATTACAAGCAAATCTTCACAGTGGAGGACTCCTGCAGTGTATTCTAGGAATACTCATGTAGATGTCTGGATGCCAGAAAGTCATTAGTATTTCTTCTGAAACAACAAATTTTGTTGCATGCTATCTGTCTTAATCAATTGCTTTTCAGCAGCCAAGAGACTTACTTATTTTCTCTCTGACAGAAAGAACAGGTCTTGATAAATGACATGTTACTTTACTTGGATGGCTCAGTGTGCTGCAAGTAGAGCAAATGTAGAAAAGCAGATGGGATCCATTGATGAAACATGCAGCTAATGCACTTATGGGATATCCATCTTCAGGCAGTTTTGTTCCAGTGTCTGACTGTGTAATATTTATATCATTCATCATGCTTGTTACAATTTCAGGAGCTCTCATTTTTCTCAGACATGACATCATATTTGTGGATTGTGTGATAACTACAGTTCCTCTACTTCAAATGTTTTTCAGTTCAGATAACTGTTTCTAAAAATCTGTGTAAGCATCCTGTGTTAAAAGATTTGAGATAATGACATTACTTTTTCAATATTATGATATTCTCTTGTTTGTTTACACCAAAATAAGCCTCCAAGTGATTTTTAAAGTCACCACAATGTGTTGAACCTGTGGCACTTAGTGCACCATTTAAAGAGGTCAGGACACTCATACAGGGTACTTACTTTCCTACTACAATGAGGGAACCTCTTAGTAATGCCATATAAGGATTATTACTACTTTGATTTCAGCTACATGTAAATTCACAGTTTTGTGGTCTAATTCTAAATATGTGACCCTCCTAACAACGTTCTGTCTCATTTTTATGTTATGAATGCACAACCATGATTCTATCTGGTGTAACTGACAGGATAGGAATGGGTCTTTATTTATCCCCAGCTGTGGTCTGACCATTAGCCAACCTACCACAGCCCTCTTCATCCATCCTATGAAGGACTCTGCCTACCTTTCCAGATCAGGGCCTGAACCAGTAGGAGTTACATCTGGGGATGTGGTCTGACCATTAGCCAACCTACCACAGCCCTCTTCATCCATCCAATGAAGGACTCTGCCTACCTTTCCAGATCAGGGCCTGAACCAGTAGGAGTTACATCTGGGGATGGATTTAATTGCCCCTGGATGGAGGACCTAAACAAGATATATTTAGTACAATTTCATCCACCACCTTCTCTATTTTTGCATACTCCTTACCCCTTCTTGTGAATATCAGCCATGCAAACCCTAAATCAGGAACATACAATACCAATGTTTGGTATGTGTCCATGTCTGCACACACTTCTGAGCCTAGCTGCATGAATATGCACTGCTTGTTGTACGTATGTACACAGTGCAATTTGTTTGTGCTTGCTTGCACTGTGCATGTGCTTCTGTTAGGGGGTCTATGCAACAGCAGGTTGACCCACACCCTTCCATCCCTCCCCTCCAAAATGGGTGAGTCAGATAATCATTCCCACCTGCCCACACTGGCTTCTTCAGAAAACAGGCCAATAATTAATCCTAATCCTAAATTGCCTGGGTCACAGTCAGGGATTTATACATCTATACATTATGGCTGGCTAACCAATCATGATGAGTGAGCATTCACAACACTCATAGAAAGCATACATTATTTAGTTTCCAGAACGTTATCCTGTTCTATCCTTAAATTTCTGAGCACTAGAAAAAGTATACAAACAGAACAACACAGTACAATACATGTTTACGTGACACTTAGTGAATATGTTTATACAAACTGAACAATGCCTTTCAGTAATCCAAGAGAATGACATTTAGGTTATCAGCATTTATTTCAAAAACAAAATGTAGAAACCAAAAATGAAAGGCATTTACTATCATAATTTCGAATGACACTCGGTCGACTGCACAATGTTCGACAACGGAAAGTCGAACATGGCAATGTCGAACTTCAAAAGCAAGCCTAGGAATGGGTTTTAACATGGGTCGAGATAGGGGTTCACTGCTATTGCCGAACTACAAACCTCGCCCCTATCTCGACCCATGTTAAAACCGATTCCTAGGCTTGCTTTTGAAGTTCGACATTGCCGTGTTTGACTTTCCGTTGTCAAACATAGTGTGGTCGACCGAGTGTCATTCGAAATTATGATAGTAAACCGGCATACCAATATACCATTAATCTATTTTATTTTACTTATTTATTTTATTTGTTCTTTAATAACCATGAACATCTGACTGAACCAATGGCCCATTTTCAGCAGAGCCTCGGGGAGAAAAACTCCACAACAGATTCAAAAACATTTAAACAGTAGTTGAGTAATTACATACAAGGGGAGAAAAGCCCTGCAACAGATTAAATATTTTACAGTGAGTTCGGAAGAAAGGGTCCACAAAAACACACCTAAAACATTTTACAGTCGATGATAAGTAATTATATACAAGGGGAGAAAATCTCTACAACAGATAAAAACACAAACATTCAGTCAAGAATACAATGTGTACTGCAAGTAGCAAGATACACTGCAGAAGCTGATAGCCTATGTAAGGTAAACTAATACATAGTTATTCAAAATACTGACTAAATTTCTAATAATGTGTGGAGTGGAAAGATAGAGTGTCCTGCTGCCAAAAATAGACAGAAAAATAGAATGAGCTGAGCAGTAATGAGCAGGAGGCAAAAATTAATGAGATGGAGAGAGAGTTGATTATTATTAGAAAGATGAGAATGTTATAGAAGCTCACAAGAGAAGGAAATAAATAGTAGTAAGCGCTGTCTGGAGCGGGAGAAGGGCATACATTAGTAGTATGGTATCATTAAAGTGAGAGCTTCTTTTGATGTTAGGCCTTTACTCAAGGGCATCAGCGGGCATACTCTATGTACACTATATCGTACACTTGCCTAGCTGCATTGATAGCAAAACCATCGGGGAAGAAGAAAAAATTCCTTCCCTGCCCCCTCCCTAGTCCCCTCCCCATCTGAAGAACTTCCCTCGGCTGACTTGCAAGCATGGGGGGGGGGGTTGGGGGTGGGCTAGTGACCTGATCGTTGACCTGACCGGACCAGTATTATTGGCTGCAGCTGTATTTGGTGAGATGCTTAATTCTTGTTAAATACAGCTGCAGCCAAGTGCTTCCTTTCTCTTACTTACCTTGTCGGTGGCATACCTAGAAGTGTTATTCCTAAATCCTGATCCTGATTCCTGAGTCCCAACTAGTGATGGTGAGTTAGTTCAGATTGGTGGCCCATTCAAGTCTTGCTTGACATCTTGTCTTGTACTGTGTTTTGCTGCCGTATTATGTCTGTTAGCGCACCCTGTACAGTATATCCATTCCAATTTACTGAAATCTGATTGGCTTGTCATGTGCATTTTAACATCAAGGACAGAGTCAGAGTAGTAAGAACAACAGAACGGAGGACTTCAGTGAGCTAAAACTGAGGAGTGTTTTGGAGGTGAGAGATTCATCAGTGGCTTTGTTCACTATGCATTTAAAGAGTAGGTAAGTGTATGTGTGTGTGTGTGTGTGTGTGTGTGTGTGTGTGTGTGTGTGTGTGTGTGTGTGTGTGCGTGTGTGTGCGTGTGTGTGTGTGTGTGTGTGTGTGTGTGTGTGTGTGTGTGTGTGTGTGCGTGTGCGTGTGCGTGTGCGTGTGCGTGTGTGTGTGTGTGTGTGTGTGTGTGTGTGTGTGTGTGTGTGTGTGTGTGTGTGTGTGCGTGAGAGACTAGCTGACTGTGATTGGGGAAGGGAGAGAAAGAAATGAAAGGAGAGAGAGAGAGATGGGCAGGGAGAGGGAGACAGAGAGAGAGAGAGAGATGGGGGAGAGATAGACAGACACAGAGAGACATTGAGTTGGGGAGCGAGAGAGGGGTAGAAAGAGAGGGGGAAACATAGCTCTCAACTGTCCAGATTTTCACAGAATGTCCATATTTTGACTTATATTTTTGGTCTGTTTCTCATAAAATTGTAGTTTTCTGGCAAATCACCAGTAAAGCTTTGAGGGCTGAAGTCAAACTAATGGCAGACATTTGATTTTCAAACTTCATATTGGGTGGGAGGTTGGCATAATGGTTAAGGTATTTCCCTTGCAGTTACAAACTGCATAGTCTGATTCTCAAATGTAGTAATTGCCTAGGCTTAATACTTTTATAGCTTTTATGTCCTCCTGCACCTGCCCAATGAAGTTCCTTTGACTGTGACCACTCTTTCTGCTTCTGTTGATTTGATCTTTTTATTTAGTCAGTATTTTTTTAACCAGTCTGATACTTATCATAGCTTTTCTACCCTCCTGCACCTGCCCAGCTTCTCTGGAGCTTTAACCTGACCTGGAATATCCTCTTAACTTCATTAGCAACTGCAGCATTGCTTGCAATGATGTTCTTCACATTTGTTTCAGCAACTTGATAATACATTTGCCATCTTTGCTTTACTGTTACCTCTGGCTTTGCTTTTTTTCCCCTCTGTGCCTTATATTTGCCATTTTTAGTATATTATTTAGTTTTTAGTTTATGTGACACAGAAAGAAACTAAACATTGATAGAGGAACTGATACCTTGTCAGATTCCAACACTATCCTAGCTAAAGGTAAGCACTGACTTGTTTCAACATAATAATCTGAATTTTCTGCTATTCTCTAGCCATCCTAACTCTGGTCTTTGACTTCTACAATCCCATCTATTTTCTCCATTTAGCTCCGTACCTACTTATCACGCAGTCCTGGTTTTACCCCTTCACAGAGCAGGCATCCTTTCTCTGAGAATAGGCCCTATAGTGAAATTTGTACAGCTAGGAAATCAGGTTCCTCTAGGGAGCAGTAGAGAGAATGCTGAAACCATCGTACTGCAGCAACCAGTTAAGTTTTTTACCAGACAGACAAACATCCAGTGTCACCAGTGTGCTGCGAGCATGTATATGCCCATCAAGCATGGGATGTAATTGACTCCCTTGAGAAAGTTTTGCCTGTGTGGCTCCTACTTTGTACCAGAGGTCACACTGACGATGATCCTTCTAAAACCATCCCCACCCAAATAAGAAAGCTGGCCATGAACTACATCTTGTCCAATCCAGCTGACTGTTCCAGTTCTCTTAGTCCGTTTCCAAACTTCAGTCACTGGTGGCACAGATGGATGCCTTGCAAATTTTCTGCTTTGTGTTGAACACTAATCAAAATACACAGAGATTATACAGTTAAAAAAATATATCATTAACAATGGCTGCAAATGTGCTTAAGTCAGTGTTTGCAATACATGGTGTATCTGAGGAAGTGATATCAGATAATGCTCCAAACTTTAATTGCCAGAAGTTCAAATACGTTTCAACAGTGTGAGTTTTAGCACTTTACTTCAAATATAAGATACCCCCAGCATGAAATCTTATTAAAAGAAAATAAACTAATAAATACAAGAGCATAACTCTATGAGCCAGCAGGACGGAGCTGTATCTGCAATCCAAGGGACTAGAGATTGAGTAGCAGACCAGCACTGGAGGAAGCAGGCAGGGAGGCGGAGGAGTGAAGGGGCTTGGCCTGCTTCACCTGATGGGGGTGGAGAGTGTTGTGTGCTCTCAGGGGCACACAAGACAATGTGAGTTTTCCGATGCCTCAGTCATAGGGGAGAGAAGCTTATAGAGAATGCATCCTGTGGCAATGAGAGGATGGCCTCTGGTCAGCCCAGAGCACATGCCCTTCCACCACTGTCAGCCCATAGCACCCTCCTTGATGCTTCTCTGAGCATGTGCAGGGAGTAGGGCTTAAGAGCAAAATATCTTGAACTACACCAATGGTTGGCTAAATGATGGCAATTCCCATCCAACCCACATCATGATGGGGTAGAAAGAACTGTTCTACAAAGAAGACCAGAAATTAAGTGCAAATAGTCCTGTTAAATTCTCCAGCTATGAAAGACTGCTAAAAACTCTTTATGTGTGTGTCTCTCTGTCTATACACACATAAGCACACACACACACACACACACACACACACACACACACATATATATGTGTGTGTGTGTGTGTGTGTGTGTGTGTGTGTGTGTGTATGTGTGTGTGTATATGCACTTATAGATATATAGTACATATAGATAGATACAGATATATTTCAATATCTATGTATATATCTATATATCTATATGTACAGATGTAGATAGATATAGACATAGACATATATCTATATCTATATATGTTTGTCTCACAAAATACTGAACGTCCAAAACATGAATGTAAGAAGATTTAGACTGAATCTAAAATGACAGAAGACAAGCAATACTAAAACTATTTTTCTTTCTTTCTTTCTTTATTCCTTTTTTTTTTTTTGCAGGCTTGCAAGTCCCCCTGCACCCCATCCCAGCAGCTCCCTGCATCAATTTCCCTTAAGAGCACACAGAGAGCACACTCCAGACCTGGGGCTGGACTCTCTTTCTTTCTCTCCAGACCGACACAAATCTCCACGCTGACCACTTTGGAGCTCTGTGTCCCTGTTCCTAGTAGCTGACACACAACTTGGATATTTGAATTTCACATGCGCATACACATCTGGGAAAAGCTGGCACAGATTTACTAGCTATGCCCCTTTCTACCCAGACCCTAAGGTAATCACACTGACACCAGTCAACTGCCCTAAGGCTCTTACAAAATTTACCCAATTATACTGTGTAAAATTAATACAAATGCTAGGGTGTGAACAAAGCAGCAAGGTTTTCGGGAACGGCCCTAGTGTCACTAAAACAAGCATAAGTACTCTCAAGATGTTAAAAGTGTTCTCTAAAGGACCAGCCACAAAGGTATTACAATATTTAATGATAAATAATAAAACAGAAAACAGGAGAATACTGAATACAATAAACAACAACGTTTCAACCACAGAGATATAAAACTAATACAGTTGGATAGTGTCCCACAGATGCAGAAAACAATACTAAACTATTCTCACTAAATGTCCCTGAATGACTAAGGAATTACTGTTTCCTGACTACTTACTAAAGGAAGGCAAGCTGATGTGTGTTGAGTGTCTTACCACAACAAAAGCCAGATGAGGTCTGTCTTTGTCTGTGTGAGAATCTTTCCTGTCAGGTTCCAAAGTGCTGCTGCAAGAGTTCCAAAAAAAAAAAAACAGATGCTGGTTAGAGGATGGCATCACCTCTGGTCACCTGACTCTGGTACAATACACCCTCAGAGCTTTGCTAAGATCTGTGGCAGCATCTGAAAGCTGTAACACAATTTATAACTTTCCACCCTCCCAGGGTTCTCTGATAAACATACACATTTGATCAGTTACAACAATACAACCTAATATACATGCATACATTCTTTCTATCCAGCAGGACCTACTGTTGATGCTTTTTTAACAAAAGTATCTTTACAAACATATTTTTAACTCAAACATCTGTACAAATCAGTGTGATAGTCAAATGACATAAATTTTTTTTCAAAACGCCAGCTAGCTATGCAATCATCTGTACATATATACTGCCCTACTCTCCCTGACACAGATGGCACTACCTCATAACATCACACTAACTTTATTCTGCTGCAGAGTAATCTTGCACAAAAAGTAGCCAATTAAAATCCCATTAAGGAGAATGTTTTTCATATGAGCTTTCACATTTTTTTAGTGTAGTAAAAAGCATTTGCTAATGTGAGTGTTCGCTCTTCTAAACTGCTACTATATCAATTTCAGTCTCAGCCTGGGGTCACAAACTGACCAGAAAGTGCAAAATAGGCAAACAAGAGGCTCTGTACAAAAAGAATAAAATGCATAACAAATCTGCCTTATGAAGGGTGCCTTAAAGCCCTTTCCCTCTACTTAGCCTCCTACAGATTACTGTGGGGTGATCTATACCTGGCTTACAAGACATCTGCAAGCCCCACACTTATGAATCTCCTACATATTCATAAGTCAGAATACCAGAAATACAAGGTCTAGGAACCTGAATACTGTGTGTGACTTAAACAGAACATGCTGGAGAGACAGATATGTGTCCTAGAGACTGACCCTCCTATGGAGCACGCTTCCCATCCATGTAAAGCTGAGCTTATTTATTTCCCAATTTAAGTGCAATCTAGACCAGTGGATGGGGAATAGGAAATTTCCACTGGGCCTGGCTCCCATGTTGCTTATGGGCAGAGGTAGCTTATAAATGCCTGGCTTCAGTAGTCTGTTTGGATACAGAACATCATTAGTCTTTCGGGAAAACTTGGCTAGGCTTAGAAAGGCCCCCCTGGGTCATTAGCCAAGTAACAATCTATGAATCTATTAATCTAAGAAACAAGTGACAATAAAATAGTACAGTGCTAGAGTAATGCTTAGGGCACATAGTAAATTAAATATATTAATTTCTGATATGCACAACACTTTCAAAACATCTGAGAAATCAGAGTAGACTAAATTAGAGATGTGAAAAGGAACAAAGAAGTTCAGTGGTTGAGTTAGAGCAGAGAAGAGTTAAGGTAGACTTAAGTGATGTGACCTAAATGGTAACAGGTATATTCTGCTTGTTTAATTAAATGTGATTTTAGTAGATAATGGAATTTGAAATAAAAAGATACATTTTTAATTTCAGTTTGGAGGGACTCCCACAGTTTAGGCCAGAGAACTGAGAATGCATGGTCAGAGATAATAGGCTTGAATTGTGAGAGTTGTATTTTAGGGCCTGCATGATTCAAATTTTGTAGGTTGTATGTCGGGATATGTGTTATTAGTTTTGAGGTTAAAGGAGGGAGAGATTGTTCACGTAGGAATTTGAACAGATGTAATCCTAGGAGCAGGTCTGCTCTTTGGTTAATTTGGAGCCATTTTGCATTTTTTAGTCCTATACAGTGGTGTTCATTTCTTAGCGAGTGTGTAATAAATCTGCATATTCTGTTTTCTAGTGCTTTAATAGTGGTGGAGTTTTTAGAAGAGGCAGCTGATATAAGAGTGAGAGGCTGAATTCAAGTTGAGGAAGTAAGATTTCTTTCCTTGCTGCAGACCTGGTGGAGTGCAAGAGGGAAAGGCAAACTTTATGGTCCCAGAAAAGCAGGGAATTCATTTTTTAGGTATATTATCGAGTCTATATTAGATCACCGAATGTTTAAAAAAGTGAACGGTGATTAATCAACCCAATGTAAGCGAAAGCTTACAATGTCGAACTGTCAGAACAGCAATTCTTTTCCAAGGGAAAAAATCACTGCTCCAACAAAAAAAAAAAATAAAAAACAAAACACGCTAAACATTACATTAAGTGGGGAACTGCACCCCCACCCCCCCTACTTAAATATACCAACTCCAAGACCGCACTACAGTGCAGAAAGCGGCAAAGTAACGAAGCAGCCAAGCAAATTCTTTCCCAGGGAAAGAATTTGCTTAAAAGCTGTTTCGATATTTTGCCATTTCAGTATTTTAAGTTCGAACAAGATGCATTCGAAAGGATGTGTCTTCAGTCTTGTAATAGGAACCTGTATTATCAAGATGCAGGTGGAGGTTGAGTGAGGGGTATAACCAGAAGCCAAGATTCTCCAAATCTTTTGGGTTTCTAATTTCATGAAGGGGAATGGATACAACTCCTAAGTCAAAATACGATTAAAGTTCATGAAATTAGTATTGTTTCAATCTTTGATGTTATCCAAAAGTGCTCTTCGTAGCACCTGCAATGTGCTCAGTAATGACTCCTTCTGCAATTCGTATGGGGTTACATGTATTGGTAACATGTCAAAATATGATTGCAGATTCTTTTTTTATAGGACCCATTGCTCCTACTACTATTGGAACTGTCTGGGTATCTTTCTTCCATATTGCTCTCATTTCTGCCTACAGAGCCTGATATTTTTTGGCTTTGTATCTCTGTACGCAAGACACTGTAGTCATTGGGTCTGGAGATTTCAAAGATCAATGCTACTTTTGTCTTCTGTTACGGATTTTTTTCTTTTTGACTTGCTGTAAGGGATGGTTGTTGCGATCATAGATTTTTAAAGTTTTCATAGATCTGCTGAGTTTTTCTCTGGTACCAAGAAGCATAGATTTAATTTTGGATGTATTTAGTATGAGGTTGTTAGCTGTAATCCACTCACTGAGGCAAGTGATGTCAGATTGTAAATCTTGCAGTAATGAAGTTAGGGAGTGGTTGGAGTGGTAATGGGACTTGCCATTTAGATAAAGGAGGATAGTAAGGTAAAGAAGAATGAGTAAAAGTCTATTCATGTATATAGAGAACAGAAGGGAGCAAGAACAGATCCTTGAGGTACTTCTTTCAGTAGTGGAGAGGGGAGAGAGAGAGAGAGAGAGGTGCAGGAGTCATAGTTCATTGATAAGTGGCAGTTAGTCAGATAACTTTGGAACCAAGGGGTGACATGAAGGCTATGCTTAGTTCTGAAAGGTGGATTATAAGACAAGAGTGACTGTCTAAGTCAAAGGCACTGGTAGGGTCTATATAAATTGTAACAAAGAACATATCTTTGTCCATTGATATGAGGATTTCATCAGTCAAAGACCAGATGGCCGTGACTGTGCTCCGCCCTGATCAAAAGTCATGTTGCTTTTGTGAGATAAGGTGGTATTTACTAATATAATCTGTGAGTTAAATATAGACAATTTTCTCAAAGATTTTGCACAGTTTTGGGAGGATGGAAATGGAGCAGTAGTGTGATGAGAATATGGGACATTTTTATTTGGGCAGTAGTTTTACTATGGCAGATTTTACTATATTAGGCATGGTGTTGGTAATAAGACAATGATTAAACATGCACTTTAAGGGCAAAACAATGAAGTCACAGCATTTATATATGAGCTATGGATGTAGGTTCATAGGTTCATAGGTTGGTACTAGGCTGTCGGCCCTAGGGGCGATACAAGCCTAGCCATAACAATCCCCTGGCTATTTCTTCCCACAGTATTTATTTCCCTGGACCCCTGTCTAGTAGGGTGACTGATGTGATCCCTGGGGTGAATTTCCTATCTCCCATCCAGTCAACAAGGTTCCTTTTGAAGTGGACCAAAGAAGCGCTCTGCTTGACATGTATGGGCAGTCTATTCCAGAGTATGGGGAGTATCTGGGTCAAGAACCTATCCCTCCAGCATGCTTTGTTCATTGTGATGACAAGGTTTAGATCCCTGGAGCATGTGTCTCTGACGGCTTGGGATTTCTTTAAGTGTAGCATGTCCAACAGTTCTAGGTTTGACATGGCCTTGTATGTTAAGCAGAGATCACCTCTGAGTAGACGATATGCGACAGAGTATAGGTGGAGTTTTTTTAGATGGTCAACATAGGGCATCTGCTTTAGGCCTGTGATTCTTTTAGTGAGGTATTTCTGTGGCCTTTCCAGTTGTTGCAGATGTTTTGAGAGGTACATACCAAACGGGGCATTGTATTCTATAATGGGTCTAATGAGGGATGAGTACAGTGGGACAATGACCTCCTTTTTTCTGGATACAAAGCCCTTAGTGATGAGGTGTGCCACACAGAAGGATTTCCTGACTGTTGTGGTGATGTGGTTATCGAAGGTGAGACCACTGTCCACCTGTGTCCTTAAGTCTCTTATCACATTTTTGGTGTTTAGTGTACAGCCACCTATGTGGTAATTCACAGGTAGATGTTTTTTTCCCAAAGGGGATAACTCTACATTTCTTGGCATTGTGCTTGAGCCCATGGCTCTGAAACCAAGAATCTGTTTCTGTAAGGCCCTTTTGTAGAATATCCACATCATCTGGGGATTCAATAATGGCTCCCAGTTTGCAGTCACCTGTGAACTTTGTTAGCCAGAGTACCTTAGTGTTGGCCTGTACTTCAGAGAAGCAGATGCCAAACAAGAGCGGTCCCAGGACTAAACCCTAAGGTACTCCACTTTTCACTTGTCTGGAGCTGGATTTGGAGTCAGCTACTTTTACACTGTGGGTTCTGACAGTAAACCAGTTGGCAACCCATCGAGTGATGTAGGGATTAATTCCCAGCTTAGTAAGTTTATCTATGATTCCAGAGTGGGGATGGTGTCGAAGGCCTTGGTGCAGATAGGTTATGTGGACCACCTTACCCTTGTCTACGGCTGTGGCGACTGATTCAAAGAAGTCAATCAGGTTCAGGAGACAAGATCGGCCCTTCACGAACCCAAAATGCATAGGATCCAGTGTTTGAAGGTTGCCAATGTCTTTGTTTATAAGTTCCATGATAATACTTTCCATGGCCTTGCAGATCAGGCTTGTCAAACTGATGGGGTGGTATTTCCTGGGATCCAAGGTGGATCCCCCCTTGTGGAGTGGGATAACTGTAGCTGTGCACCACTCAGTTGGCACGAAGCCTGAGGTGAGGCTATGATTAAACATGACACTTAGGTGAGGTGCCAGTTCATTTTGTAGTTCATGTAGTACACAGCCTGGGATGTTGTCTGGTCCCATGGATGCTGTATTCTTAGCTTTGAAGAGTACATTTTTTACCTGTGTGGCCATTATTACCGGAATTTGTCAATCTTTTGGTATTGAGATGGGCTCTTTAGGGGGTGAGAGAGGGGACAGGTTTTCACTGAATCGATCTGCCAGGATACTGGCAATATCTTTGGGATCAGTATATTTAATGCCATTCTGTTGTAGTTCAGAGCAGATCTGAGCACTGCCATTTAGATTCTTGACATAGCTATAGAATGCCTTGTGATTGTCTTTGGAATCTTTGGCAATTTTATTTTCTTAACTAGCTTTGAAGGATTTTATGAGGGATCTCAGCTTCTTACTGAGGCTGGTAAGGGAGTTTTTTGCATCCTGGGATTTTCCTTTTTTCTTCAACACTTTCTTCCTTTTGTTGTAAAGTTTGTTTATAGCAAGGGACCACCAGATTGGCTTCCTTTTTTTGGAGGAGAGTATCTTGGTTCTATTGGGGATGGCACAATTCATGCACAAGTGGATGTGCTTGTACAGTGTCTTAGTGTAGGATTCAGCAAACTTTCAGTTCCCATCTGCATGGGTGTCATGAAGTTTGTCACTTCTGACTTGAGCAACATGAAGTTGGCTTTGAAGAAGTTTTTTTACAGAGGTTTCCTTACTAAGCAATGGGGGTGGCATGTGGATGTCAAGGGTGATTAGCTTATGGTCAGACTTAACCAATGAGGGGGTGACCATAGGTGTGGAGCATCGTTTTCCCATGTTGGTAATGACCAGGTCTAGGATATTGAAGCCCCTGGTGGGACTAAGGATTAGTTGATCCAGAGCGTTGGAATTTATGATTTCCAAGAACCATTGGGCAATGGTGTTGGTACATGAATAGTTTTCCCAGTTAATGGCAGGGTAGTTGAAATCACCCAGTATTAGGGTGTTTGTTTGTATCTTAATATTTTCTAGTATGTTTGTTTGTATCTTAATATTTTCTAGTATGTTTAGAAAAGTGTAGTGAGAATCTTGAGGCATGGTGGGGGATCTGTAGCAAGCTACAATTTGGATTGCAGTCTTACCTAGTGTTAGTAGCACCTGGAGAATTTCAGACGCATTGTGTTGGGCAACTAGCCTGGTGTTGTGAATATCCTTGGTGAATATGGACACTCCTCCACCTTTAGTGTTTCGGTCCTGGTTTGGTAGCCGAAAAGTGTGGTAAGAGTTGTAGCCTGTTATTGCAGGGGTTATCTATGCCTGAGGCATCTTCCAGCTGTATTTATTCCATAAGCCTGTGCCTTAGGGCATCTAAACACTGCCCCTGTCTGTCTATAAGGGACACAAGCAAAAAGCCAGGGGTGAATTTGTGATTTCCCATACATTGATCCAAACTGCATTTGAATAGGCTTAGGGAAGAGCTCTACTTCACATGAAGGGGACGCCTGTTGCAGAAAGTGGGTAATCTCTGAGATACATACCTTTACTTCCAACATGATTTGCTTAAGTCACAGATGAGAATAACATCCTTAAATCAAGTAGTTCTAGTGCTGTTTGTTTTGCAAATGCGCAGCAGATCCATCAAGGCTGGATCACCACTGTAGGTTAGGCTAGATTGCTCCTCGGTAGTCTGTAGGAGACTGACTACAGGGGTAGGGTGTTGAGGTCCTCAAAGAACAAGCTATTTACATCCTGTATTCTTTTAGTGAGGAACCTCTGTGGTCACTGCAGCTGTCGCAAATATCTGGTTAGGTACATGCCAGAGGGTGTGTTGTACTTCATTATAGGTTTAATGAGGCTGAGTATAGTGGTAATATGATCTCCTTAGATCCAGATGTCATGCCCTTACTTATAAGTTGTGTCATGCAGAAGGATTTTCTTACCACCATGAACACATGGAGATCAAAGTTCACATTACTGTCAACTTGAGTTCCCAAGTCCCTTATCACTGGGTCTACTCTTAGGGTAGTGTTATCAATGTTAATTTGCATGGGCAGTTATCTTCCCAAAGGCTATAGCTGTGCAATTTTTAGAACTGAGTTTTAGGGCATGGCTCTGGCACTAGTTATTTGTCTGTGGCAGTTCCTCCTGGAGTTTATCTACATCTTTGGGAGATTCATGGAGAATTTGCCCTTTCTGCACTGTAGTGTGGTCTCAGATTTGGTATATTTAAGTTGCAGGAGGGTGTATGGGAGATTGCTCCCTGAAACGACAATGTCCAATAAGTTTAAATTTCAAGTATATGATATATGTTCATGCACACACACACACACACACACACACACACACACACACACACACACACACACACACACACGCATGCACACACGCACACATGTACATGCACGCGCGCACACATGCACAAACATGCACACATGCGCGCGCACACATGCACACACACACACAAGGGTGCACCCATGTACACGGTGCACACACACACACACACACACACACACACACACACACACACACACACACACACACACACACACACACACACACACACACAGACACACCTACGTACATATCCCCCAGGGAATTCCATATTATGTAGAGCAATGTATGTAGTCCCACTTTTTATAAGTAATACAAGTACTGACAGATGAAAAGAGAAAAAAAAATAAAATGAAACAACACATGAGTTAATATCAGCATAATAGGCTAAAATATGTCTTGTGGTATAGGACGTCTCAGGTTCCTGGGCAGTACCCCACATGACAATAACCCATAAAAATTAGACTATATATTTTAACCTTTATAACCAATAGCCAATCCAGTATTGTCTAATTTTAGAAGCAGCACAACATGTTGCCATAATTTCCATGAGTAAACCCTGTGGACAGATCAAAGTTATATCAATTAAACATAGAAAAACAACAGAAATAGGATGAAAACATACTCGGGTGGTTATCCCTTATACAAAAGTAGGTGAGTACACAAAATCATTCCCATATGAACAATAATTTATGTCTCAAATTTCATGTTATGTTAAACCCATTAGTAATTGTATCTTCTGCAATGAGAAGGCTATACATTAGCTATAGTTCCATGGGAGTAGAATCAGGCATGTTAAAGGCTTCCCGATCATCATCCACCTTGTGGATATCAGTCACATGACTTTTATAGTAGATGTAAATAATTTCTGCCTTGCAGTTGATCCATTAAAAATAAGATACCCATTGCTTCTTGCTATGCAGCAGTTTGTCAAGTTAAGTCAGGGATGCCCCCATCCCTTTATCTCTCATGTACCTTAGCCTTCATGTTGGAGGATTTTACCAACATGGATATGAGTGTACCTGCTTCAACCAGGTCCTAAATGAGATCTATTGATCAGTGTGGGATATAGCAGTGAGGCTGGGAACAATAGCTGACAAGAAATGTTGGCTTCCCTGAGACTCACAATGATCAAGTAGCCTTTTATTTGATGAATAAAGCATTAGGATAATGAGGGGTGAATGTCTAGACAAGTGTTACTTGTGGCCCTGCAATAGTAAAAGAGATCCCCCTTGTGTTGCTTTCTGTAGAACCAAATCCCTGTCATTATAGTCAACTAAATGGAATATGAAATGGTTTGTCAGATTGCTTGAGTTGAGTTTTGGTCTGATCTAATTGTATCTCAGCTACTGGAGACATAGACAGTTGCAGTGACATTGCCAACTCTTATCTCAAAAATTCATCTGCTTCATTCTCTTCATTTTATTTTAGAAGTCTGATACGTCTTAGGTTGCTCCTATGACTTCTATTCACAAGATCATTGAGTTTAAGGTATATAGAGTGAGTGGTTTGCTGTGAAGCCATGATTTGCTGGGTAAGCAGACTGGCATTGTCCTTATGTGCCAGTCTGCTTACCCAGCAAATCATGGCCCCTTCAGTCTGTCCACTCTCTCTCTCACTCTCTCTCTCTCTCTCTCTGATGACACTCCATTCTGTCTACTATTTCAGATGGTTCATTCTCATGTCTGCATTAGCCAGCTCAATTTGTATAGACAAACTAGTTTTCATAAGGATTGTTCTGCATTTTTTCCAAGTAAAGACCAGTAGTTATGTGACAGAAGGCATACCATGCAGTCATCTACTAGTGCAAAAAAGTAAGCTGATTCTAGCAGTTAATTTGAAAAACTATTCACATTATTGCATTATACAGAGGGATAGGAAATGCTCAATTTGCTTTTAGTGAAGAACTAATACTTTAAACTATTAAATTATTTGGATTGTTCCCATGTGGTGTACCATGGTATTTTTAGAATATGTTAGTTGTGCATGCTCCTCAGCTTGTTCATCAGAGAAGAGGATATTTACATAATATGTAAATTTCAAGACCCACAGCTGCTGGGATCCCATTGGTTAAAGGTATTTTGCATCATTGTGGGAGTTCTGCACTAGAGTGTTATTGATACACTCTGCTGCTATGACCGGTATGCCATATCCAAATTACTAATGAATTTTTAGCACTTAAGCTTCTAAAAGCATTGGTTGTGGGTATTTAAGCGATGTTGCTCAGATATAGTTTTCTGAACACAATATCAAGTATGCAGAGACATCAGTTTTAGCATTTTGTTTTTTGTCCATATTTCTACCACTGTAAATCACAGCCACAGTTCACACATTTAATTATCTAGCTGCTGTATACATCGATACAATTTTTGTAAGACAACTTTCCTGGGAGTTATAGATATGTTTGTGAATTGCATAAGGCTAGGGTATGTAGGTGTTGACATAAACTAGTGCTATGCAACTGTAGGTAATGCCTATGAGTCCTGCCCATCGACTTTAATGTTGTGTTAACTAGTTTAATTATTTCTGGAAACATGGATCAATAATTCACACATTAGAGATATATGGCTTCTTTTAAATGAAGCAAATTATTTCCCAGTCACCTCTGTGAATGGTCTGGAATTGAGTATGCTAGCATCTCTTCCAGTGGATAATTATGTTACACATTGCATATGACATATCTCTGTACCACTTCATATATTTGAGGTGGCATTACTGACCACCTCTTGTTCTTTTTTGCTTTTACATTTCTCATATGAAATGCAAAGTATCCCCCCAAGCATTTTTCTCATTTGCTTGGGGAATGTTATTTTGCCTCTTTTAACATTAAAGTGTATTGGTCACTTTCCGATGTAAGCGTAAGTAACAAATCCTTGACTTTGGGTATGACCTCCTTACCATATACAATAACAATGGCTCCCTATTGAATTATTGGGTCTATGTCAATTAAACGAACGCTTGAAATGTTGAACTTCATATGGTCGAAACCATATGATCGACATTTCAAGTGTTCGAAGGTTGACTTTGAACGGCGCCAAATGGTGCAGAATGGGAGAATTTCCCTTTTCTGCATTGAAGTGCAGTCTCGGAGTTGGTATATTTAAGTAGGGGGGGTGTGGGGGGTGCAGGGAGGCTTGGCCCCCTGCTCGCACTGTTAAGGTATGTTTTTCTTTTTTTCTTTTTTTTTTTTTATTATATATTCGAACTTCCAAATATCGACCATATGGTCTCAAGCATATGGTATTTGACATTTTGGAAGTTCGAATATATAACATAGACCCAAATTATTAGCACTCAAAATGCCGAGTGCCAAAAAGCAGAAAAGAAGGCCAAATACCAAGAAAAAGAGTGACTCATGAAGATCACTCCTCTCCTTTAAATTTCTTTTTTGCTGAAGGCAAGCCCCTTGCTTCCCCTGATGTGGAGGGCAATCTCCCCACATCCCCCATACTTATATATACCAAATCCCAGATCACCATACCTCAGAAAAAGGGAATATTCTGAGAAATGGTCATCTCAAGCTTTGTATGTGTAAGTCTGTTTTTCGACCATTCAGTCTCCATACTTCGGGGAATCACTGTAGTGGGTCCTGGCATTTCAATTGGTTACCATAGCACTTTATAGAGTTTTAGAGTATTTTGTTGATAAAGACAGTCCCCTGATTTTTTTCTTGGAGATGAAAACCCCTATCTGGCATCACAAAAGACTTACAATGCCTTACTACCTAAATGAATTTATAGCCTACTGTATTTCCATGCTAAGTGTGACTGCAGGATGTTAATTGCTTCATAGAAAGAAAAGTTATCAACCAGGTCTTGCAGGTGGAACACCTTGCATTGAAAATTGACATGTGAAGATGTAGTAGTGAAACTACAATGTCAGTAGAATCTGCTGTTCTAAAGAACTGTTAGTTTAACTTATCCATGATGCTTTACAGCAGTATGTAAATCAATGCCAAGTATCTACCAGGATGTCATTTTTGGGTGTGGTTATAAAGAAAAACTGTGTAAACAGTGAAGTGGAAAAAAACATACTGCACACTATTTTTTGCAACACGACTTCCAACTTTAACATAATCAATATAAACGGAAATTAATTTTGCAAAATAAAGATGCTTCAGAATGTGACCAATGCACTTTTAGCTCTAGACATGACTTGTTTCTTCCTAAGTCACTGAAAGAAAAAGAAGACTGAATTTTATTACTTGCTGATTACGTTTGCTCATGTCATCTTTTCACTGTGATAATGCATTCCAACAGTTGCATTTCTAAGACAATTTAAGTAATATCTGAAATGCTGTTGGTAACTTTGGTATTACCCATATGACCCCCCCCCCTTTCATCTAGCACTTCTGCATGTTTATTTGGTAAATATGGTGTGCTCAACATATCTGCTTTGTGTAGTTCCTTAACTGCTCTGTATTTCCCTTTCTGATTATAATTCTGTATGTTAAATAAGCTTGTATTCAGTGTTGGAGATGCCTTGTAGAAAGACTTTCTGAATATGCTTCACAAGGGTCTGTAGTTTCGTTTCCACCTGATCTTCTTTATAATAATCATATTCATGGATTTTTCATATCCATTCACTTTGGCTAGGAGATCCATTTCTATCTAACAAATCTTGATTTGTGTTTGTAAATGTTCCCGATCTGTAGACAACTGATCTATTCACCAGTATGCTCATGTCACTCTTATACCATTCTGAATTACATCTTGCAGCACAACGGGCTTATTCACGCCATTGTATTTCAACACCGAAGCATCTTTTATTAGTTTCTTTAGCATTTCAAAATTGTCTTCCCAATTAGAGCTCTATTTCCAAGCCACATCTTTCTCATACAGCTTCCTTAAAGGCACAGGTATCGCACACAGTTAAATACACATTTGCAAGGTACTGCATTATACATAGAAACCACTGTGATATCTGTTTGTTATCTTGTTTTGGCATTGTCACTGTTGTTCAGACATTTTCTGTATTAGGCTTCACACCTTTGATGCTAGAATATGACGTGTATTTTAGACGTTACTAATATTTGTTCTTGTTTAACTTGAAATGATTATGCTTTATCTGTTCAGCTGTTGTGTCATTCTTATATTATGATATTCTGCCAGACTGCATATTACTAAATCATTAGTTATACTTACAACACTTTCCAAGCCTTCATTCACTTGTGCAACAGCTTTTTAGAATATGTGTTGCTGATGAAATATCAAACAGAAGTCTAAGGAGCTAGAGGTATATCACCATAATCCTAGGTACCTGGGCATGAACATCTGTAAGGCAAAGAAGATAGCACCATTTGCAACTTTTAGGAAGAACATTGTGAACATGAAAAACAAAGACTGAATGGCTGAAAGATTGGACCTGTATAGTCTGAGATGACATTTCTTGGCATATTCTCTTTTCTCTGAAGTATGGCAATCTTGGAGTTGGTATATATAAGTCTGGCAGATGTGGAGCTTAGCCCCCATATTAGTAGGTGGGGGGGGACTTATCCCCTGTAAAAAAGAAGTTTAAAGGACCGTAGAAGGATAAGGCCCTGACTATGACCCAGATAACCTGGGTTCTCTTAGCATCTTGGGAGACATGGAGCAGTAGGGAGAGACAGGAATGCCCATCTCAGGAGGGATGGCAGTACATGGGCATCTCATGATGATGATCCATGGTGGAGGTCAGAGATGTCACCAGAGGAGGAATGATCAGAGGGTGGCTATGGGCCTGACTGAGCTAACACAGAGGCAGAGCAATTCACCACAAGTCCACATTGCACTCCCACCCAGGAACCATAACACTCTGCTACAAAGGAAGGGGAGAGAAACAGAGGAGATCAAGTAAGACCCCCCTGACAGAAGCTCAGACATGCTGAGCACTATTGCCTTCAATCTGGGACTAGCCACAGAAATTACTGGAATAAGTCCAATGGGCGTGAAGTGATGGGTAGATCTTGTGCAGAAGGGGCACAAGGACTAGTAAAAATGATGGAAGGGTGGGAGAAATGCAAAAGAAAAAAAAGTTTTAAGGAAAAGTGATTTTTCGAGATTTGCTCTTCTGCTTTTCGGTCATTTTTTTTCAGCTTTTTGGTACTCAGCATGTCGAGTGCCAATATTTCAACAGGGAGCCGTATCCACCACTATACACATGGACAGTGCACTCTGCAAAATTCTGTCCAGAATGATAGCCAGTGTATCAGTCATACTGTCAGATTTACTGTGCTTCTGGCTTGTTAGCTTGAGTGCATTAATGAAAACCTGTTCTTCATTTTGCATTCAGGTGCCAGAGTGCTGAAACTCAGGGGAATTTGCATATCTTCCCTGATGCCTTTATGAAGGGAGATTTGAAAATATCTTTGTATAGACATTTCGGTGTGTTGCCAGAATGTGTCTAGTTAGTTCCTAAATTAGCCTGCTGTGATATTCTTGGTCTTTAGTTTACACCTCATTTGGCATCTACCACTGGGAAAAATAAATAGCACACTTTCTGATAAGCTGAGTGATATAAAGCATAATTAGACTCTCCATTTGGTCTGATGAGTCTCATTAAGGGTGGAATATGCATAAGCTAACCAAATCTGGTTATCAATTTGAGTACATTATTAAAGATGTATGATCACTGAGCATTTATTAGCCACCATGATGAAAACAATTTTATTTATTTTTTGGGAAGGTGGAATTTAAATGTTTCTTTGTTTTTGTAAAAGTCTCACTGGTTGGGGTCTTATGTGGAGTACAGCCTTGTACAACTTATTTAGAAGGGTATATCCTTCTACAATCTGTTTTTCGGCTATCAACCACCACCATATCCCAGGACAGAGGAGGCATGATCGCTTACTGCCTCCATGAGGATGTTGTTTTGCTTTGGGTGTGAAATTATCATGCCTCAGCTTTGGACAAGGGCAGTGTCACATATGCAGACCTACAGAGTGTTGCGTGTAGTCATCGTATATTGCATAAAACAACAGACACGTGTATGTCCACTTCCTCCTTCTGTGGGTGGAATACTGTGCACAGTGCTACACCTTGCAGATTTCCAAGGTATAGCTTACTACTACTGAGTAGTTATAGTAAGCATCTAGAAATACAGAAGTGTGTACAGTAAACTCTTAGTTAACCGGCACACATGAGGATTGGTAGATACCGGATAAGTGTAGTTTCTGTTTGCATGAGAGTTACTGTTAAAAACAGACCTGACAAATACTGTACCCTATACTATACCATACCATAAACACTGTATTGATTTGATTTTAATATTGACATACAGTAATTGAAAGACAGGCTATAATAATAATATTTTAAACTTATATTTCTGCTGGAAAGCGTGGCGTGTGGAATGATTCTCAGTGGCATGCTGAGTGGATTGGAATTGAATGAATTGAATAGAGAGAGAGAGAGAGAGAGAGTGAATGCATGTATGAAATCAGAAGCAAAAGTGTGTGAGAGATCGAAGAGATGTATGAAAGCTGAAGAGAGTGTGTGTGAGAGATCGGAGAGAGAATGTGCAATCTGATGCAAACTAAGTGAATATGGAGCGAGTGTTGAGATTTTAGCAATTTGACTTGTTTGGTTTATCTTGTTCTCAGGTTGGGGAGAGAGGGAATTTATTTGTATCTTCCTTTTTTAAAACTCTACTACACTGAATTTCTTCAGTTTTTCTCTGGTTGCTTGACTTCCAGTTAACTGAGAAGTTACTGTATATTAAACTGCAGTGGGCTTCACCAATTGGGGAAAGGATACAGAATTCAACATATCAAACTGCAGTGAACCACCACAGTTGGAAAAATGATACAGAACTCATGCTCTTATTTGCATATAATGAAATATTTTCCCATCTAGAAATCATCAGCATAACAATCATTCTCTAAACCCTATTTATTGAGCCTCTTAGTAGTTTACCATCATGTTTACATGTACTTTTTTAGTAGCACAAGATGCTTGCTCATTGAATCTCATTTAAATTAGTTTGAATTGACTTATTTGCTTTCACACTGAATTTCTTGACAAAACACCTAACAACTTGGTTATGACCGTAGACCTGATTATAATTCTCTATATTCTGATTTGTTCTACACTTCAGGAGCCAGCCGTGGTCGTCATGCTAATATAATTTTATCTTACAGTCAATGCTTTCATGTTTAAAGTGTATTTTTAAGTGGTCATGGTAGACTACATGTGGAAAAGGCCATTAATTGTGTTGAGTTTTTCTCCTCAACAGTGGAAGTCTTCTGATTTCCTCATAATTCATGTCTCCATAAAGGGGTGTAGTCTGTACTTGGTAGTGATGGACTTTAATTTTATTAACTACCCATTTCCTATGCAGTCTGAATCTGAAATGTAGTTACTTTCTGTTATAAAAGGTGCCTCCAAAATTGCACAGATGGTGTGACAAAATATCATGACAACAAAATTTGAGATTTAACAAAAGGCAAAACCTGTGTACTGACAAATTGCAAAATTATCTTTGGGCAGATGCGATAACTAAAGTACATTGATAATTTTTTTTTTTGTATATAGCACCTTTGGGGATGTATTCTAGGAAAGGAACTATGGTTTGTGATAAGAAACACCTGTTGACATTTGGTTGAAGATGTTCCTTTATGGTATGCATGATCATTGATATAACACAATGTTACAACAGGTATCTGCCTTGACATCTCTGGCTGTCAGCCTGAGCTATTTTATCATGTGTGGAGTATGCACAGTGTATATTGTTTTATTATGTAAACTGTCAGAAACTGTCTACCCTTAAAAAAACAGTTTAACAAGTGGTTTATATATAGATATATAAATATATAAATATATATATATATATATATATATTTATATAAGTGATCATAACCCTGGTTGCTTATTGGCAGCATGTAAAATGTCAAACTGTTTTTGTTTGCTTGTTTGTTTGTTTGTTTGTTTGTTTGTTTGTTTGTTTGTTTGTTTGTTTGTTTTAAGGTCTGGCACCCTTGTCAGTTGGTGCCTTGACAGGGGCTCAGTTTGACCTAACGTTCCTACATCTCTGCTATTGCTTAGTATGCTTTAATGTAGCTGATGATACCCCCATAGTTTAAGCTCTTACAGTGTGATTAGGATGGAAGGTCATCAGTGTGAGCTTTGCACGTGTAGTTGCATATTTCCAGTATTGCTGTTTTAGTATCTATTATTTGGAAGTAGAGACACCATTAAAGAATCATTACTTTTTTTCTAAAAGGTACAACTGTAGTGGTTACAAAGCATCACTAGGGTCTAGCAAGCTGATGGCAAACTGGCTTTTGTCAAACATGTAATTTGCCTGACAGCAGACTACGGGTAATAGGCCATATTACAAAAGCAAATAGGTTAAAACATGGGACTGAGAAGCTGGTGAAGAGGATGACAGATGAATATGCTATACCACATGCAGCAAAAGGGATCGGGAGGGACTTAGATGTGGAGAATGTGGGGAGAGAGAGACTGGCCTGTATGTGGGGAATATAGTGAGATAGAGACACTGAAGTAGGGTGTAGGGTCAGGGCAAAGATAATAGAACTGGTGTGGGGGGGGCAGCATAAAGGTAATAGGTAAACATATACCAAGGTAATAAGAGGGTGATGGCACATTTGGGCTTAGGGATAAAACAGGCATGCAGAGTAAAGTGGAGAACTCTTAGGGAAACAAGTACAGCACAGGTACAGAAGAACAGTCATTAACAAATTTAGGGAGAGAGAAAGAGGTAGGTATATGACTGGTGCAGAACGCAGACAGGAATGAAGATAAGGAAGGACAGTGGTGGAAGAAAGCAGTAAAGAGGTAGTCACTACAGTGACTAAAGAGGTCTATTCAGGAAGAGGAGAAGAGAGCAGAAGAAGGTAGATACTTTAGAGAATTAGTGCAGAGAAAGTCAAGTGCAAACAATAGTGGAGGGACAGCCTTGGAAGTGTAGAGATTAGATAGTTAAGGGAGGTAGAGTAGTATAGAAATGAAACCAGCTGCCACATGAGTAGAGAAGGTTGATGGTGATGTAACTGGAGTAGAAAATGGCATAATATTTGGTACTTAGTATGTCCAAAATTGTTAGGTAACCAACTTGATTAGCATTTATTTTAGACTGATAAAACAAATAATACAAACACATTGCTTACATTCAGAACTCTGACATAGGCTAGAAAGGCCAAATCTCTAAAAGCTATACACATATATTATGCCTTTGTTCAGAGGCTAAAGTTCCCAGTTTAGACAAGGTAGAGTGCGTATATGAGTGTGTATGTGTGTGTGTCCGTGTGTGCATAACTGTGTGTGTGCATATTTGTATGGATGTGTGCATATGTGTGTGTACATGTGTGTATGTATATATATATATATATATATATATATATATATATATATATATATATATATGTATGTGTGTATATATATATATATATATATATATATATATATATATATATATATATGTGTGTATATATATATATATATATATATATATATATATATATATATATATATATAAACCGAATCACAGAAAATACAAGACAACTGGGCCATGTGGCCATTTACCCTTTGCCAGTACCCACCCTTGAAATTTACTTTGCTTTTTCAAGGAGCAACAGGCCAGTTATGGTAGCAGAGAATTTGGGAATGCACAGCCAATTGTCTAACTCATTTTTAAGGGAGGATAATGTGCCCCATTGTTTGATAAGGGGGGTAGTCATTGTGTAATTATTTTTTCTCTCCGCAGTGATTTGTTTATTTGCTGATGCAGATTCAGGTCTCTGGTCTTAGTGTTCACTGGATTGTTTGATTTCTGGAGATGTAGCAGATCTTGAACTGTTGGATCCCTAATGGCCCAAAAACAAGGCACAGAAATAGCAGTCTATATGACACTGAATACAGTGTCATATAGACATTGAAAACAGTGACAGAGCCTCCAGCCTCTCCTGATAGCTTAAATCTATCTTTTAGTAGTCTTTGGGGTCTCTGCTACTGTCTGATGGGTCTAGTAAGATATATCCCAATGGGGGCATTGTTTTCTGTGATGGGCCTGATCAGTGCAGAATACAGAGGGGTACATACTTCTTTGGATCTGGTGGAGACATTTTCAGTGATCAGCTGAAGCAGGTATAAGGATTTCCTAACCACCATTGTAACATGATGGTCAAATGATAGAGACTTACCTACCCTGTTCCAAGATCACTCACAACATTATCATTTTGGAGTACAGTGTTGTCTATACTGTAAGCTGTGTTGAGGGACTGTTTTCCAAATTTGACAATACTGCACTTTTTTAGTATTTGGCTTTATCCCATTTTTCTGTGTACCAGTTTTTAACACATGTAAGTTCACGTTGTAGCTTCTAAGGGGATTTGATGAGGGCTAGTGGGTAGGATCTGTGTTGGTACCTCAGAAGCTTTGCTGAATGTATTACCTGTCAGTGAGGGACAATGATGAGAACTCACTGATAGAGCACCAGCAGAGTACTAAGGGAAAATTTGCAGGCAAAGGTGTTTGCATCTACAACCACCAATGGTGCCCACTGGTGTGTGGCAGTGCATGATGGGAAAATGCGGTGCTATGTGGCAAATGAGCACAAACTGATCTAAAAAAATTATCCAGTAAAAAAGCACAAAACTGAGCCCTGTTCCAGCAACCTTCGATCAGACGAGTTCTAACCGCACACTCCTGCCACGAGGGTAAAGGGGAACCCTGCCCAACAAAAGATGGCCTGGTTTAGTGCTCAAGTTATACAAACAGAGCTCAATATCCTCGGTAATGATTCTTGAGAGTCTGAGTCTGACCATCTGTCCTTTTGCTAGGCTCTTTTTCTGCTTGAAAAAAATTGGCTTTCTGTAAATTTTAGATTTATATGTTCCTTTCACCAGATCTGTTTCTAGCAAGACATCTAAATAGTTAGTACTAATATTAGAATAATTAAAGGTGAACTTTAAAAATGCAGCGGTGGAATTTATATAATATATAAAATATTCTAATTGTTGAGAATTACCTTTTCACACTAGAACTATATTATCCAAAAATAAAAAAGTCACAATTTTGGGAAAATATGATGATTTAAAAACAAAATTCTGTTCCCAATAACACATCAGTAAATCGGAAAAAAGTGGGTCACAAGTGGCACCCATCGCCACCCCATTAGTCTGCTTGTAATATTCTTCTTCAAAAGAAATATGATTATTTTTTAAGATGGTTTCCATTAAGGAAGTTATAATGTTAACATCCTGATTAGACAAAAATTCACATGTACATAGAATCTCATTAAACCAATCTAGTCCTATGTCATGAGGGTACAAGAAAACAAATCCACCACAACAATAATCACCAAAAGCCATTCTGGATGAATGTATTCAGGTGTAATTTGTCCCCATAAGTCCCCAAAATCTTTTAACATATATGAATGTATAGATTTAAAAGGATTTATGATTCTATCAATATACAGTGCCAAGATTGTGTTTTAGATTCCCCTGCTACAACAATAAGTCTAAACGGGGGATTCTCAATATTCTTATGGACCTTTGGGATGCCAAATAAACATGGAATAATTGGATTTTATGTATGTAAAAACATTAAACAATCTATTATGTATAACTCCCTGGAGAACCAGATCCTCAAGCAAAAAATCAATTTTGCTTTATGAAATATTAATCTCATTTTTAGATGCCTTCATCTATCGAGAAAGATTATTAAGTAAATTAAAAATCTTCCTTGAATAGTCAATAGTATTCATAATGACCATCCCTCTTCCCTTATCAGGTTTCAGAATTTGGATATTTTTATTTGTACCAAGTTCCTTTAGTAAATTAGATGCTTCTAAAGTTAAGTTATAAAAAATGATGTTTATCCTTTTTTGCATAAAATATTCTTATGTCCTGTATGCACATTTTTTCAAAAACAGATAAGGGATGTAATGCGGGTTTGAAAGTGCTTTTCCGACATAATTGTCAATTAGAATTGCTACTGTCAGTATCAGGGGCTCCATCAACATTCGGAGAAAACATTAAAGTTAAATTTAGCTTTCTAACGTAAAGTTTAATATTCATAATAAATTCTCCAAAAACAATATAAAAAGCAGGAACAAAGGTAAAACCTTTTATAAATAATTCAAAATATCTGCTATCTAATGCTAGGCTACTGTAATTAAAAACCTTAAATCTTTTATAATTTGTACAATTAATAATCTCATTGTTTAATACTTTGGTAGTCCTCCCTACAGAGCAGAATTTGACAAATTTAGAATGGGCACATGTTCAAGAGTAAAACTTACTAACTGATGTTCTTCTGTACATACTTCATCGTCTAATTTTCATTGCACTGTGTTGCATCCATTGGGTGTTATAATAGAATTAAAAACATTTCATACCCAGTCTTTTCCCTTCCACCCCAACATGGGTGGGGGGTTGATTCTTTAATTGGGGTCATGAATGGTGTGCATCCCGCTAGGCCAACCTGGCTGACTGTCTCAATTGTGGTGTGGTGAACATCGCTAAAAAATTATCAGTAGTGTCAACCCTTTCAAAAGCATAATCAGTATTCTGCTGTTTCAAATTATTCATCCCTAAACACTTTTCTAAACTTTCTCTCTCTATTCACAATCACATTCTTTTCTATGGTTTTAAAAGTATTGTAATAATGATCCTTATTCAACTCAAACAGTAGGTCATTCTGAAGTGAATGTTTAACAATCAAGTTTGGCATTCGATTTTTCCATCTTCTTCTCATTATCACTGACAAGAAGTCTCATAACATTAAATCCACACTCATCAAAAACTTCTAATAATTCACACTCATCAAAAACTTTTAATAATTCCCAGTGTAGGTTAGAGTCAAAGGATCTATTACCTGTTTCATAATGCGCAAGTTGAAATGCAATTCATTATGCAACCAACCTTCGAAATAAAAAGTTCAACTATTCTGACTATCCGCATTGTCATTATCTATCCCATTATCTCTAACAGTGTGATTGGAATGAACTTTCCTTTTGCCAATAAAATGGATATTTTGTTATTGAACTGCAGTCACATAGGTTGGTGGCTTCTCCAATGTCAACTGTTGGCCATTAGGCAGACAATATGGAAGTTCCAGTACCTCTGAGGGTGAAACCGTACCATTATTCAACAAATTAGAGGGAGATTGTGGGCGTACAACTGGTCTAGAGTTATTTTAGGAGAGTAGTTGTAAAAGTATCATTAATTCACCCACCAGGTTTTCAAGGGTATTTTCATGGGACTGTTGTTGCATTCTATAGCTATGTCAAGAATCTCAATGGCAACACTCAAATCTGCTCTGAGTTACAGCACAATGGCACTAAATATACAGAACCAACTGATATTGCCAACATCCTGGCAGATAGGTTCAGTGCTAACTTTACCCCTCTCTCATCCCCTAAAGGGCCCATCTCTATACCGGAAGAATGCAAAGTACCTGTAATCACGGCTGCACAGGTAAAAAAATACACTCTCCAAAGCTAAGAACACAGCATCCATGGGACCTGACAACATCCCAGGCTCCATTCTACATGAACTACAGAACGAACTGGCACCCCACCTAAGTACCATGTTCAATCATAGCCTCACCTCAGGCTTTGTGCCCACTGAATGGCGCACAGCAATGGTTATCTCACTCCACAAAGGGGGAGCCACCACAGACCCTGGGAACTACTGCCCCATTAGCCTGACGAGCCTGGTCTGCAAGGCTATGGAGCGTATCATCATGGAACCTATAAACAATGACATTGGTAATCTCCAAACTCTGGACCCTACCCAATTCAGGTTTGTAAAAGGCAAATCATGTCTCCTAAACCTGATAGACTTCTTTGAAGCAGTCACCAAAGTTGTAGATGAGGGTAAGGTGGTACACACAGCCTATCTAGATCTTGCCAAGGCTTTCGACACCATCCCCTACTTTGGAATTATAGACAAATTTACTAAACTAGGTATAAATCCCTATGTCACAAGATGGGTTGCCAACTGACTCACTGACCGAACCCACACTGTGAAAGTAGCAGACTCTAAATCCAACTTCAGACCAGTGACAAGTAGAGTACCACAGGGTTCAGTCCTAGGTCCTCTCCTGTTTGGTATCTACTTCTCTGAAGTACAGGCTAACACAGAAGGTCTTTGGCTAACAAAGTTCGCAGATGACTGCAAACTAGGAGCCATAATCAAATCTCCTAATGATGTGGATATCCTACAAAAGGGCCTCACTGTGACAGATGCCTGGTGTCAAAGCCATGGCCTCAAGCTCAATGCCAAAAAGTGCATTGTCATCCCTTTTGGTAAAAACTCTGTACCCATGAACTACCACATAGGCAGTAATCTACTTAACGCCGAAAGTGTGAAAAGAGACCTTGGGACACAGGTGGACAGTAGTCTCTCCTTTGATAATCACATCGCCACAGTAGTCAGGAAATCCTTCTACATGGCACACCGCATCACAAAAGGTTTCTCATCCAGGAAAAAAGAGGTCATTGTTCTCCTCTACTCATCACTCATTAGACCCATTATAGAGTACAACACCCCTTTTGGTATGTACCTCAAAAGATATCTACAACAACTGGAAAGGCCACAGAAATACCTCACAAAGTGGATTACTGGCCTTAAACAGATGCCCTACGCAGACCGTCTCAAAAATCTCCAGCTTTACTCTGTTGCATATCGCCTACTCAGAGGAGATCTCTGCCTAACATACAAAACTATGTCAAACCCAGAGCTGTTGGACATGCTCCATATAAAGAAATCCCAATCCCTCCGAGCTACACGCTCTAGGGACCTAAACCTTGTCACCACAATAAACAAAACATGCTAGAGGGATAGATTCCTGTCTCAGAGACAAACTACCTATCTATATCAAACAAACCTCCTCATTAGCACTCTTCAAGAAAAACCTTGATGATTAGATGGGAGATAGGAAATTCACCATGGGGATCACTTCTGTGGCTCTGCTTGACAGGGACACAGGAAAATAATTTTCTTGGGTGGCAAAAGCCAGGGTACCATTTGGCTAGGCTTATATAGGCCCTAGGGCCAATAGCCTAGTACCTACCTATGAACCTATGAACCTATGAGACTTCAGATGATTTTCCCACTCCATAGGCACCTTGATGGTCCGTACTATAATTAGACTCGAAGAGCTCCAGTGAAGACATGGTTAAGTCTCTGGAATCAAAAACTAAGAACCAAGAAAAGCCCAAAGCAGAAACAGCCCAAATCAACAACTTATAACCAAATAAAGGACTGTCCAAACCAGTCAAACACCATCAGCAAAGAAAAAAATGTATAACTTTTATTTTACACATACAGTTTAGTGCTTCCATCCATAGGACTTCTTCAGAACTGGTACGATTGAATGATTGTATACCAGTTCTGAAGATGTCTTTCTGAGGATGTACCTGCCATCCCTCTCTGTGGGGGGTTCTGTCCCTCATCTAATTTGCTAGCCACTTAACTACATAGGGATCAGTTTTGAGTACATTTTAGCCTGTTAATGATGTGAGCCTGTGGTATGATATTAAATGCTTTGGCAAGGTCAAGATATGACAGCTCAACCAATGTCTATGGCTTGTATTGCTCTCTCAGAGAAGTTTACCAGATTCATCAGGGCCAAGTCTTCTAAGAGTTTTAATATTGCTCTTTATCAGGTCAAGTCATGAATCTTTCCATGGCTTTGCAGATGAGGCTTGTCAGACAAAAGGAATATATTTTCTGTGGTCTGGGATGAGGCAGCCCTTGTATAGCAGCATCACACTTGCTGTCTTCCCCATTCTTGGGGACAAAGCCAGTAACTAAGCTCAGATTGAATAGGTGCTGGAGAAGGTGCACCAAAGCATGTTTGTTGCTGCTCATCTGGCAGCAAGATATGTTATCAGATCCTATGGAGGATGTATTTTGTGTTTCTATCTATCTATCTATCTATCTATCTATCTATCTATCTATCTATCTATCTATCTATCTATCTATCTACCAAAACAGTAGGTTTGCCTTATTTTAAGATCACTGCACCCATTCAATTCATACAACTAAATGTGATGTGACTGATTTATTCAGATGAACATATTTTAACCTGGGCACTTCAATTACTTTTTAAGATTTTTAGAACTCTTTTCTTGCTCTGTGCTAAAGTGCATTCCACATCATTCCACATCATGTTCCAGTAAGTTCCTTAATGACACATTTATATTCAACATATTCAGATAAAATTGTGAAAGTTACTACATTATTCCAAGAAATCTCAAGAGACCCTGTTTTCCTCAAGAAGAGACTTTTGCACCATTGCTCTTACTTTCTCAGTGCCTGGTTTCAAGCCATGAAAAGTTAAGACAATACCTATACATCTCAATCCAGTAACTCTAGTTTTACACTTACTTTTATGCAGCTTGAAGTTGTTCTGCCTCAGTTTCTTCATAAATTCAGAATATCACTTATTATGTTTTTCTTTGATCTGGCTTTACACAGTAACAATATTAATTGTATTAAAATATTATCAAGCTCCTTGCTGTCTGTACAACAGTTCTCAATAATATCTCAGAAGCTGATGAAATACCAAATAGAAATATCAAAAATATGTGCTTTTCTATAGGTTAATTAAAGGTACACAACTTAAAACTTCCATCAAGTTTGATTAGTTTGCTTTACAGTAACCTTGGTTACATCAAGTACAGAAAAATTGTTTACTGTTGGCATTGTAGAGACCACTTCTTAATTTGTATAAAACAGATTATTATAGCTTTATTAATCACCTTGGGAATCTGTACAAATCACATTTTATTTGCAACAATAATCATGCTGTTAACTCAATTAGTAGATTCAAGCCACATAAAAGCAAATGTAAGACTGCAATTATAAGCCTGAAATGTATGGGTATTTAGTTCCATGCACTGTACCAGTTATAAGACTGAGATACATGGGTATTCATTCCTATGCACTGTACCAGTTAGAAGACTGAGATACATGGCTATTCACTCCCATGCACTGTACCAGTTAGAAGACTGAGATATATGGATATTCATTTCAATATACTGTTCAGCTGGTCCTTGTTTCTACTCCTCAAAGCTACTGCTTTGTCTTTGGTGCATGCACTGTGGGTAATACTGCAGGGTCTGGCTGCATCTTACAAATGCATGGTAAACAACCCAAATCAGTAAATGAATCTTTGTACTTGTAAAGCAAGTAAATAGACTTTGTATTTTTAATCCAAATATAACCTTGTTTTTGTACTGTGAATTCTTTTCACCACAACAAAACTGTGGCAATTCAAATGACTAAATTGATAAAGTAGGTTCAATATCAATTATTTGGAAATTAATTTTGTATTTCATATTCTGATATTCATACATAAGAAAGTTACATACTTTCTTATTCTGTGGTTTAATTGATTATCAGAATTAGTAAAAAAGGAATATGTAACTTGCTACAAAGTGATGTTTTCATTTTATTCTCTTTGCTGCATCTAATTTTAGTATTCTCTTTCAAACCCAGTCTTCTGAACAATTAAGCAGACATTAAATTACACTTAGCTCCAGTACCTAAACTGATTACTAATTTTGTGATTTTTCCACACTTCCAACTGATTCTCTAGCCATAACTCACTTTCTGCAATTTTACTTTATATGTTATTTTGTCTGTGTGCTTTCTCAGTATAAACTGTGCCCACAAAAAAAAAAACAGTTTTTATTACTGTTTTGAAACACATCCAATCTCTTCAATCAAAGATCTGTCTCTTTCATTTTACACATTTTCACAGAGGTATTTTCTTTCCCACAGCTTCTTCACACATGATTAATCACTGGAGATCTCTTTTTATTATTCATATCACCACATTTTGCACAGTACTTAGGAAAACACATTTATAATTTTTCTCATACCTGGCAAAACTATCATAAAACATTTTTACTCTAATCATTTTGTATTTTTCAATCTCACATGCAACTTTACATTTCAAAATGTTTCTGTATAGGAGGAAGAAAGGCTGAAGGATATAGTAAAGGAGATGGGTAAGAGGAGAAGGAAGAATAAACTCATCGTTCATAGGAATTATAGGAATCACAGGAAGTTTAAGGATACTAACTCTTTTGACCATTACACATTGTCAGTTCCTTCCCTAGACTGTAATTCCCTTCTTGAAGAATGCTACACCAGTAATGCCAACTGTGAATTAATGAATACTCATCCAATTATCCAGATCCTGTTTGAAGGAAGTTGGTGTATCCCTCTGTTTACCTGCAGTGGAATTTTATTCTAGAGATGAGGAAGGTACTGAGTAATGAATCAGTCTCTCTATATTGTTTTATGGATCTGCTGAAGCAGGTTTAGATCCCTTGCTCTGGTATTTATGGGACTGTTTGATTTGTGAAGGTACAAGAGATCCTGGACTACCGGGTCCCTGATTTTCAAAAGACAAGGCAAAAGTCTCCTCTGAGAAGTCTTATATGACACATTAAAGAGGAAGAGTGCTTCTAGTCTTTTCTCATAGCTTAGGGATTTTACGCCTGTGATTCATTTTGTTAGAAACTTCTGGGGACTTCCAACTGTTTGATATTGCTGGTTGGGTACATTCCAAAGAGGGTATTGTATACTATCATTGATTTGACCATTGCTGAATTCAACGGGGAGGAGGACAATGACCTCTTTAGATCTGGATGATATTCCCTTAGTGATCAGTTGGAATAAGTAAAGGGTTTTTCTCACTAGTGGTCAAAGGAAAGAGAATTGTCATCCCAGGTTTCCATGTCTCCAACTACATTTATTTATTTATTTATTTATTTATTTATTTTATTTTACATTTGTTGACCGGGAGAGTCCAACTGGATACAAGTCCATTTTCAGTGGAGGCCTGGGGAGAAAAGCTCTAAGAGAACAACTTTAAACAATACAATAACAATTGATTACAGACATAGAGAAAAAAAGTCTGACATTATTTTGACATACATAGGTTTAGGGTACATATTATTGGCATTACAGGGTAATGCATTTGCATTTTGAAGTGGGGTATTTTGAATGTTATCTGCTGGGGAATGATTTGTCTGCCAAATGCAAAAATGTTGCATTTTTTAGCATTTAATGTAAACCTATTCTCAATATACCAAGTATTTATAAGTGCAGGTTCCTGATGGAGGGATTATATGTCAAAGGAAGATTTGACGATGACTCCCAGTTTGCAGTCATCTGCAAACTTGGTTAGCCATGGGTCTTGATTTTTAGTCTGTAGGACAGAGGAGTAAATACCAAATAAAAGCTGATTCAGTCATGAGACCTGTGGGACACCACTGGTCATCTTAAAGTTCTCTTGTGCTGCTCCTAAAACCCTCATCATGTGGGCACTGTCTTTTAGCTGATATGCTAGTCACTTTACTACATAGTGATCAATTTGTAATGCATTTAGTTTATTAATTATGCTACCATGGAGGATTGTGACAAATGCCTTGGTTAAATCAAGGTAAAGTGCATTATCGCTGTCAACACCTTGTGTTGTCTTCTCAAAGAAGTTAAACAAGTTCATTAGACAAGATCTAGCTTTTACAAAACTAAATTACTGTTGATCTAGTCTGATGAGATTTTTAATTTCAATTTTAATGAAGTCTATTATAACATGTTCCATGACCCTACAAATAAGACTCATCAAGCTGATAGGCCTATAGTTTCTGGGGGCTGTAGGAAAGCCACTTTTATGGAACAACAACATTGTTGTATGGCATACTTCTGGGACTGAGCCTGTAGCCAGACCGGGGTTAAATAGCTTATGTAGAGTTTCCACTATGGCATGTTAAGCACTATTTATCAAACAGCCAGGTGTGTTATCTAGTACCATGGCAGAAATGTTTTAGCTTTGGACAGCACTTTCAGTACGTGTCCTGTAGTGATCATGTTTATTGATGATGGGGGTAAGGAACTGTGGGGATTTGGTTAGATGTCTCAGGAGTGAAAGATGCACTAAATGTATTTGCCAGGATATTGGTAATGTCTCCTGGGTCTGAGTAGATTTTGTCAATTAGTATGAGTTCTGTATATTGATGAGTGTTCTTTTTTAATTTTTAACATCAATAAAGAAGGCTCTGTAATTGTCTTTGGCTTCAGATGACAACCGGAGTTCATGGGCTGCCTTAGTAGCTCTAATAGGTTTTTCTAATTCTTGGTAAAATTCCTAATATTTTCCTTGACTTGGAGGTCTTTGGATTTGTCTATACTTTAATAGAGTCTTTTTTCCCTTTTATTATAGGTTTTATTTATGTTGGTGGACTAACACTGACTCCGAGAGTTACCTTGGGCTTTTGGTTTGTATGATTGTATGTAAGCAATGTTTTTGGCTGTATTTTAATTTGTTTTATTTATTTTTTTTTTACATTTTAAATACTGCTCTTATAAACTTAGAAAATTACTAGAACAACAGGGTTTCCATTAGCATGTAAAAAAAAAGCACTACAAATGTAATCAAGGAGAGAGTGTTCACTGGATACTTTGTGTTTTATATACATCATTCATTGTACGATAATTTATTTTAATATTATTATTTTTAAGAATTATGTGGTTTGGAATGACATTTAAAAGTTCACTTAGAAAAGTGAGCATAATATAAAGTCACTATGTGAGCTTGCATTGTCAAGGTACTATATGACTTTAAATTTTAATTAGATTTTAATTGAATTAATGGCAAATGGTATAAATAATCAAGTAAAATGATGTGGAGATATCTGATGAAGTCTTGTTATTCAAGACGAAAGCGTTCATTCTGTTGTTAAAGAATAAAATATTTGGCTACCATTGGTGGAGTTCGACCTCTGTTTGTGATTTTGAATATACTACAGCAAGTTTAAAACATTAGGCTGGGGAACTATTTTACATCAAAAATATATAAAAAATATATAATACTTAAAAAAATAAGTAAGTAAAACACAGCAATTTTACAGAGAACCCATTCTCGTAGTACAATAATGCCCTCCAGTGTGTGTATTAATGTTTATTTAATGCCTTTCTAGGGGTGTATAGGTCCTCTGCCTGTGGCGTTGGGCCTCATAACACCCCTGGGTGGGCATTAATTACACATTAACACACATCCTCAGGCATCATTGCTTGCTTAAACCAGATTTCAGTGATTACATTTATATGGAATGCCTTTCAAATGCAGGAGTGCTTGATGATCTGGTGGCTTGTTGTTTAGATTTCTGTCATTGAGCAGAACCACCATCATTTGATCCTGTTTTCATATTGAGATGTTTGTTCAGTTGGAGTCTCAGCTAACTGATCTTTTTTTTTATTCAAGCATAAGAAAAAAAAAAACAATTCATACAAACAGGTATACCAGTAAATGAGTAAGACATCCCTAACATGCAACAGTTTCTAACTACCATTGCCGTAACTATATACAAATTTTATTAGAGGATAGCGTAAAAAAGGACTATAGGCCATACTTACTCCTCTGCAAGAGTCAATCAAGTGTCTTTCTGTGCAAAGCAGAGTATATGAATATAACAATCCAGTTCCTTTGACAGATCCATCTCAAGGAATTTCCACAGTTTAAAGATAACGGCCAAGAGAATGATTTGGAGAAAAAGCAGTCATCTCCTTTCAGTTGTCATAAATGTGACATTGAATCTAAGATCCAGAAGAGAGAGCCCTCCAGGTTTGGGGACTGGTTTCCTTAATGTGAAGAAGGCAGCATCATAGACCCTTTCCCATACTTGTCGCACGAAGGGACAATGAAATAATGTGCAGATAATTGACATTGCTGCGAAGCTACATTTCTAACATTCAGCCTTATTATGCATTCTTTTGAACTCTTTCATAGGGGTGGAATGCCAAAAATTATTTTTTTTCAAAACATATAAAGTACAGGGGATATATGGTGTCCCACGTTTTAGTCATTTGAATACAGCTACCCCAAATCTTGGTGGTAATTTGAATAGTTAATAGACTGTTTCACTTTCATCTGTCTGTTTTAGAAATTTCAGCACTGTAATTGTATACTGCTGTGTATATTGCAGATATGAGGTGAGACTTAGTCTTGGGTAAATGAGATCATGTCTGTTAATTTAATTTGCTGGAAAAGAAACTGTAGGGGGATCAAAGACTATTGTCAGTATGAGGAAGCCTTTGAATGATTCGAACAGGAATTGGTCCTGTTTCCAGTACTCTTCAGTGCGTTATTTTCAGACATATCTCTGTAAAAGGACAATGAACTCTTCTTTTTTGCAAATGAAACAAATGTAGGTGCAACAGTGGAGTGGTGGTGGTGGGGGGGGGTGCAGCTGAGTCTATATATGGACTTGGAAAGACTACTCAAGTGGATAAAACAATGGTAGTGTTTGTTCAATGATGAAAGATAAAATGTAATGCACTGGGGCGATATCTGCTGTTGTGAAGTTAAATGGATGCCAAGAAAGCCAGAATGTGATTTGGAGATGTGTATAAAAAAGAAATCAGACTAGTGAATGTATTCTTAGACTCTTGAGGTAAGTGTGCAATGCTCCTAATGCAGCAGGTTCTGTTCAGGCCGTATCCTGAATACTGCATGCAGTCATGGAGTCTGTACAAAGAAACAGACATCAGACTGTTGGCAGAAATCCATAGGGATGCACCCAGACAAATTTATTGGATAGAAATGAAAAGGGTTTGACCAATTGATCAGAGGCACTTCTCACCAAGACCTGAAAGATGGAGGAAGGAAGTGGAGCAAGCTGCAGATTGTAGATACCTACTGGATTTGTAGTTTTCGCTTATGAAGAAGGTTTTGGTTCCACAAAACGGGCTACAAGAATTGGTGATAAGGAAGGCATCCAGGAATGCATTAGAGGATATGTGATGGGACAGAAGGTACAAGGGGGAAGAGGAAAGTTAGGAACTGCAGGGGATATACATTGTTACAATTATTAAAAGGGCAGACTAGATGTGTTACTTCACACAACTTTAATTACACTCTTGAGGCAAAGTTACATACTGTTTTTGTGACAAATAACCCTGTCTTTTTTCATTGCTCAGGCTGTAGGTGTTGCAGACCGACTGATGATGCCAGTCTTTTGTTAGTTCTGTGATGCTTGTCATGTCCTGCACATATGCAATTTGCCACTTACAAGTATTAACCACTAGATGGCATTGCAACATTGTTTATGGCCTACAGTTCTAACCCTGGCTTAAATTTTTAAATTAGTTGCTTTGCTATAGAAAATATCCAAACCACAGGGCAAAAGGGTCACACAAACAAACTATTCACATCAGGTTTAAGACATCACATAGTGAAAACTCTAGCTTTGCTGAATGTTTCTTGCAGTTCTGACATGGGTGTAACTGAATATGTTAAAGTACCTTTACAATTCCAGTAGTTCTGTGGTATACCGCAACGTCTCAGAAAACCCAGTATGCTGCAACCTATACTAGGTCAAAGACAAACCAAGCAGAAACCTCGCAGTGTGGATGGTGTGAAGTTCACTCCTTAAAATGTGTCAGGCACCTAGTTCACTAATAAAATTTGAACTTTAAAATACGTACTACAAAATAATAAGACAGTAGGTAGTTAGTTAACAGTTGAGTTAGAAATAGCATATCCTTTATTGAAACACACAAGGATAATCCATTTTTTAACTCAACTGTGGACAACCTACTATCTTATTATTTTGTAGTGTGCATTTTAAAGTTCAAATTTTATTAGTTAACTAGGTGCATAACATATTTCAAGGAGTGAACTTCACAACCTCACTGCAAAGTTTCTGCTTGGTTTGCTCTGTTTGATTTGCTTACTAGGACAAATTCACTGCCTCTTAATTGATAGGTTCAGTGGGGGGTGTTTGGTAAGTCTGTCAGGCATAAGGTGCTGCATTACATTAAAGAGAAAGGTACATCCAAGAGACTGGATGTCTTGACTTTATATATTTTTTTCTTTTATAATATTGTACTGAACAGCTTATGGGCTGCGTGATTAGAACTTGTGGTCATTCTATCAGTATTATAATAAGGATGCAGTTTATAAGTTTTGGTTTGTTGATAAATCAATATGGTATCCATTAAGACCGATTTCTTTTGATGCACTGCATGTCTTTTATGTTTCAGTCTTATCCTCAGTTTATTTGTTCAGATTGTTTTTACATTCTTTTATTTTCTTCTCCTTATACTGAATTACATTTCCTATTTCCCCTTCCTAATCCACTGATGGCTGAGGCAGTGCCAACCCCAGGGGATAGTAGTGAAAACATAAAATCTCGAAACAATAAGAACAGTGCTGAGCAGCAAATGGCCAGCTGGAGGTAGTCACCTAATGGATAACGTGCACCCCAGACATGATTTCTTTTTCCTCTATGTATTCTTTATGTCCCTGTGCCTGTCAGCCATCAAGCCTTCATCACCACCATTCCCCATGTATCCCCATGAAGGAACAGCAGTCATTGCCTGCTTGTTCCCTACCATGAACAAGGGCCAGTGCACCATCACACCCATACATTCCCAATGGGAGGGCGTATCTAGTGTCATGACTATCAATGAAGCAGCCATGAGGCGACTGTTCCAAATATGGTCCTAAACCCTTCGCTTGATTGTACATAAGCAGCTACATCACTTTGGGGGCCACCTATACCCCACTACATAGGTTCATAGGTTCATAGGTAGGTACTAGGCTATCTGCCCAAAGGCATTTATAAGCCTAGCCAGAATGTGTTGCTTTCGCCGCCCCCTTAGATTAGTTCCCTGTGCCTCTGTCTAGCAGAGCCATTGAAGTGATCCCTGGGGTAAACTTTCTGTTTCCCATCCACTCGTCAAGGTTTCTCTTGAAGAGGGTTAGCAAGGAGCTTTGCCTAATGTAGATTGGAATCTTGTTCCAGAGCATGGGAAGTCTCTGGGACAGGAATCTACCCCTCCAGCAAGTCCTATTTATTGTTGTGGTGATGTTTAGATCCCTGGAGCTTGTGGCTTGAGGGGATATGGTTTTCTTTAGGTGGAGCATGTCCATCAATTCTGGGTTGGACATGGCCTTGTATGTCAGGCAGAGATCACCTCTGAGTATATGGTATGCAACCGAGTACAGTTGGAGTTTCTTCAGTCGAGCTGCATAGGGCATCTGCTTGAGGCCAGTGATCCTCTTGGTGAGGTACTTCTGTGGTCTTTCCAGTTGTTGCAAGTGTCTTGTAAGGTACATCCCAAATGGGGCATTGTACTCTATGATGGGTCTGATGAGTGATGCATAGAGCGGCCCAATGACCTCTTTCAATCTGGATGCAAACCCTTTTGTGATTAGGTGGGCCACATAGAAGGATTTTCTAACCACTTTGGCAATGTGATTACCAAAGGAGAGGTTACTATCTACTTGGTCCCCAGATCCCTTATTACAACTTCCGTATTTATGGGGCTACCACCTATGTGGTAGTTTATGGGTACTTTGTTTTTTCCAAAGGGGATGACTATGCACTTTTTGGCATTTAGCTTGAGGCTATGGTTTTGACACCAGGTATCTGTCTCAGTGAGACCCTTTTGGAGGATGTCTGTGTCAGCCAGAGAGTCAATTATAGCCTCTAATTTGCAATTGTCTGCGAACTTGGTCAGACATAGTCCTCCTGTGCTTGCCTGTACCTCTGAGAAGTATATGCCGAACAGGGGGGGGGTCCTAGGACTGAGCCCTGGGGAACGCCACTTGTAACCGGTTTAGAGTCAGACATAGCTCCTGCAACTCTTACCATGTGGGTTCTGTCCGTGAGCCAGTTGGCAGCCCATCTTGTGACATAGGGGTTTATGTTCCGGCTGGTGAGCTTGTCTATAATACCTGAGTTGGGAATGATGTTGAAGGCCTTTGCAAGGTCTAGGTAGGCTGTGTGGACCACCTCTCCCTCGTCTATAGCCTTGGTAACTGTCTCAAAGAAGTCTACCAGGTTTAGGAGGCATGATCTACCCTTAACAAAGCCGAACTGGGAAGGGTCCAGTGTTTGGAGGTTTCCAATGTCTCTGTTAATGAGATCCATGATGATGCGCTCCATAGCTTTGCAGACCAAACTAGTCAGGCTTATAGGGCAATAGTTCCCAGGGTCTGTTGTGGCTCCACCTTTGTGGAGTGGAATAACCATTGCTGTGCGCCACTCTGTGGGCACGTAGCCTGTGGAGAGGCTGAGTTTGAACAGTGTGTTTAGGTGAGGGGTTAGTTCATCTTTGAGCTTGTGTAGGACGCAGCCTGGGACACCGTCCGGTCCCATTTATGCTGTGTTTTTGGCTTTGGAGAGGGCTGTTTTAACCTGAGAGTCTGTGATTTCAGGGGGTCTACATTCTTCTGGTATGGTTATGGGCCCTTTTGGGGGTGAGAGGAGGGTGAAGTTTGCACTGAACCTGCCTGCCAGGATGTTGGCTATATTGGTCAGTTCAGTGTATTTTGTGCCATTCTGCACTAACTCCGAGCAGATTGAAAATTGCCACTTAGATTCTTGACATAGCTAAAGAATGCCTTGTGGTTATCTTTGGAGTCCATGGCAATTTTTCTTTCGAAGCTAGCCTTGGATGATTTTATGAGGGAACATAATTTCTTGCTGATACTGATCAGGGATGTCTTCCCTTCTTCAGGATTTTATGCTCTGACCCATGACCTCCCAAGGGATACCATCAATGGCTTGAGTGGCCATACTCACACCCTTTTTCAGCCTTTGGAATGCTGTATACATAGCCTCCTCACTCCAGCAATGGAGTGGTAAACCTTGCAGTTGGAATCCACCAAATCCACCTTGAGTGAGCATACCAGTAAAAAGCTACACCTCTTGTAACCTCCCCCCCCCCCCACACACACACACACAACTGGCTGTTCAAGCTGTTTGAGCACCTAAGTCGCTTGGGTTGTCTGAGATGCATTTAGGACTCTATCCCTTTGGCACAATGCAGCCAGATCCCATGATAATTTTTAACAACATTGTGCAGTATTATGGCATTAACAGCTGCTCAGAATGGCAGCAGAATCTCAAGCAATAGCCTATAAATCTTGTTTTCATCATGTGTTTTATTCAGATCCCATTTGAAATCACATCTATGCTGCAACCAGTGCCATGCTTCCTCTTCCTTCCCCAGCCGAGACCTAACTTGGATCTGGACATGCTTATGTAAAATATGCATAACATGAATAACATGTATTCATAATATGCATGACATTGGGTTACATCGCTGCTATATAAGCTGGAAGCGAGTGTCTGAAAACCGGCCTAAGTAAGAGCCGTAAGAATGCCGACTGCAATCAAAAGCGGTTACTTTATTTGTCTTTCGTACATTCAAAGGAAATAATAACGGGGTTAACTAATAGACCCTTTACGGCATGATTGTGAACTTTATAAAGGTTTCTGCCTTTATTCATTTAACGATTCCTCTACAAAGTGTATTTGGTTAACTTTTACTTCACAAGGGCGAGGTAATATGGTCTGGACAGCGTTAAAAATGAGTTGTGCATGAAAATGGCAACTATCCAGATAGATAGTTTACTATTTGGGGAGACGATAGCTTCATTTGCCCTGCTTTAATCTGCTTCATATTTACTGTATGCAACAAGTGTATAAACCTGATGTGTTAACTAGAACTGAGTGCTCCACATGGTTCGAACTAGGTCGGACACTATACAACGACGATGAACATTTTAGTACTTGAACTGATTTAAATTTGTGATTGGTATTATACAAGCTGTGTATAAAAACGGCAATAATCCTGCTTGTTGAATACCAATTGGGGATACAACAGCTTTATGTGCCCGGTTTCATTTAGCTTCATATATACTGTATGCAATAGACACTGAAGCGTCAAGTAGAATTGAGTTGGCTATATGGTTTAACTGGGCTGGACACATATATATAACAAAGAATATCTTAGTTTCTATATCCATTAAACTGGTTTGAATTTTTGTATGGAACTGTTAATGTGGTGTTAAACGGATGGAGTGATATCCATTCAGTACTACAACGAATTCAGTGCATTTCTGCTCTAAAATGTATTTAGAAACTTTAACTACATGTAACAAATGTCTTAAGGTTGCACTAGAAATTTTTGTTAGAAATGTGTTATGCCTTAAATTCATATTAACAGGATGTTCACATCCATATTTTTACAATTTGTCAATTAGGAGGCTCTGGAATATCATATTTAAAGCCAAATCTGCCATTCAGCAGGATTTGAAACAGTGTGTATCTATGCTTCATTTGTTTAGATTTGTTGGATATTAGTCTAATTGGGAATTTCTTAATCAGTACATATTTATCATTCCATGCCCGGATTATAAGCAATGTATAAAGGTGTTCATTTTCACTTTAGATAACATATTAATGATCTTGTATATGTATTTTAAGATTTAAAAATTTGGCTTATTGTGTCTAGTATACAAAGGATTTACATCAAATGACAACTATGTCCTCCTCCACAAATATATTGCTATCCGTTCTACCAGCCCTACTAATTATCCCATATCTACTCTCCTCCTATGAGAACACAGAACATATTGGCTTTCACTACCCTAAATTCCAAACCTCAACCCCTTCACTTCCACAAAATATCCCCCAACCTGGCCCTTCCTTGTATCTCAACACACCTGCCTCACCTAATTTTGTCCCTATCAGGCCTAAGTACATCCACAACAAACCTAGGTATTATCATTATACACTGCTCCGAGTCTGGAAACTTATAGTTAAGATAAAAAACAACCTCACCATGGATGGTGACATCCACCCAAACCCTGGCCCAAACAACTCACCTGCACCCATTCTCTCAGATAAATCCCTAATCAATATAGGCCCATCACGCAGACCCCATGACTCCTTGCTGGCCTGCCACCTAAACATCAGGAGTATAAATAACAAAACCCAGCACCTACATGCTCTACTGGCTATATATTCACCTGAGATACTCTGCCTCACAGAAACATGGCTAAAACCTGCCACCAAGGACAATGAAGTCCTGCGACCTGGGTACAACATGCATAGACTTGATCGTAACCATAAAAAGGGTGGTGGGGTAGCAATACTCTATAAATCCACCATATCTGTAACCATAGCCACTTTGCAACCCCCCCTATTTAGTAACGCTGAAATCATCATCACAAAGCTACATATTAATAAACAAAAAAGCATAAACATTGTCTGTGTCTACATTACCCCAGGGAAGAACATTGACACCCTTGAGGAATTCCTAGTCTGGCTTAACAACAACCAGCCACAGGAAACTATAATCCTCTGGGATTTCAACACTGACTGGTCAACCTGTACCACTCAATCCCCGAAGACCCATATTAACCTCCATGGATTTACCCAAACCATAGCCTCACCCACTAGGCTAGGTAAATCACATAACAAAGCTAGTACTCTAGATTGGATACTCATCAACAACTCCCCCCAGCTCTACTCAACAGGCACATTACCAGATGATCTAAGCGATCATTGCCTCACATATATACTCAGACACAAGATTAACTACTGTCATCAACCCACATACAGAACTATAAGAAGCAACAAAAGCTTTGATCCTCTAAAATGTAACAATGAACTAAAGGCATGCAACTGGTCTGCCCTAAAATGGCTCCCACTAGATGAAGCGGTCTCTTATTTCAATGACAAATTCCTTACCATCCTTAACCTTCATGCTCCTAGTCGGACTAGTAGAACCAAGGTCAATACTGCACCTTGGCTCACCAAAGAAACTAGGGACAAAATTACATCAAGAAATAAAGCATGGGCCACCTACCGCACAACTAAAACCCAACCTGACCAACTCCTATTTAGGCAACTAAGAAACGAGGCAAAAAAATCCATAACAGTAGATAAAAAGAACTACTACCACCACCTACAACAAGTACACAAAACTAAACCTCAGAAATTCTGGATAGGAATAAATAGACTCCTCCACCCAGGACAAACCACTATCCCAAACCCAACTGATATCAATCAAAAAACCCTAGAAAACACTGCAAACTCCTTTAACTCCTTCTTCACTGAAACCATCCAAACTTTAGCTAACCAACTCACACCCACAGGACTTATTCCTAACAAAGCAAAGTCCAATACAATAGCCCCCTTCAAACTCCAACCTGTTCCCACCAAACTCATTAAGACCCTACTTAGTAAACTAAGACCCACCACCCTGGCAGCAGACCTCCTCCTAGCTGACTACTTACAAAAGGCTGCAGAGATAATTGCATACCCTATATCTATCCTTATCAACCGTACCATATCAGAAGCCGTTATCCCCAACATATGGAAAATCTCACATGTCATACCACTACACAAGGGGGGCAGTACTACTGAACTGTCCAACTACAGGCCCATAGCTATACTGTCTCCCCTAGCAAAGATCATGGAGAAGTGCGTTCATATTCAACTCATGAAATATCTCTTAGAGAATAAACTACTATCCAATTCACAACATGGCTTTAGGCCCAATCACAGCACCACAACAGCTCTCCTCTCCTTCTCTGACACCATTAACCACAATCTGAGCAATAACAATCTGTCCTCTGCCATCTTCTTAGACCTATCCAAGGCCTTCGACATGGTGGATCACAAAATGCTTATGAATAGTTTGGAAGCCCAAAACTTAAATAAGCAAGCCCTCCAATGGTTTGAGTCCTACCTACAAGACAGGCAACAGGCAGTACTGTGGAAGGGTAAACTCTCCTCTCACCTCCCCATCAGACTTGGAGTTCCCCAGGGATCAATACTAGGTCCCCTTCTTTTTTCTATCTTTATAAATGAACTTAGTGCAGTCATTCCAGAGGCTACCTGCATTCGATATGCGGATGACTCAACCTTGATCTGCTCTGCCTCCTCCCCTACAAAACTTACCACAATAACCCAAAACACCTTCAACAAGGTTGAAAATTGGCTTTTAAACCAACGACTAATGCTGAATCCCAGCAAAACTAAGTTAGTTCTCTTCAACCCAACAAATAGGACCAAATCACCTTCATTCAACATAACAGCTAATAATGGCGCCATCATCTCCCCAGTAACCCAAACTAAACTATTGGGTGTCATGACTGACGACAACCTTAGGTTTGATGTACACATCAATCAAACCATAAAAACTGTTAATAAAAAATTTGGCAGCCTCTATAGGATCAGATAATTCCTAACCCCGCAAGCAAGAACTGCTATTGCCCGCACCCATCTTCTATCAACCCTTCTCTACACCTCCCCTCTCTTCTCCCACCTGAGTAAATCCGATCTAAAGAAATTGTGTACATGCTACAACCACATTGCTAGATTTGCAACTGGCTCACCCTACCGGACCCACCATTGTCTGAACCTGAACCTCCTGGGCTGGCTGGAATTACACCAACTCCTCCAGCTCAACCAGCTCATAGTTGCCCATAAAATACTCCACCACCCAGACACTACTCCAGCCCTCAGAAACATAATTTGCCCCTATAGTAACAATCGAACACTTTGCTCATCCACCAAAAGACTAGTACTTATGACCAAATCACACCACGCTGCAGGTGACTCCCTCTTCGCCAACTCTGTCGGTAAATACTGGAACTCACTACCAGATGACATTACCCAAGAACCCTCGCCAATGCTATTCAAACACAAACTTAAAAGCCACCTTATGTCACATTGGTTATGTCCCTGTACCAATCCTGACTAATACCCCTATACCCTCTCCACCTCCTTAACTTCATACAAATTACCCTAACAGTCCATCCAAACAAGATGATCAATCATATTAACTAATCTAGGTATTATTGCCGAAATAAAATATCCTAAACCTAGGTAATAAGGTATCAATTACCTACTACCACAACTTACAAAATGTCTCATGCCTCATGGATGGATGTATTCTGCTATGCCTGTAATCAGCCTGTATGTTCTGTAACTGATATCATTGTACTATCTACTTTTTCTTTCTGTTTTCACTGTTACTTAATGCTATCTACCTAAAAAATTTGTAAATTGTTATGTGTTTGGAGCTTTTCTCCCCGGGACTCCGCTGAAAATGGATATGTATCCAGTCGGACCATCCCGGTCAACAAATGTAAAATAAATAAATAAATAAAATAAAATAATGAAGAACCAAATAATCTGACCAGAAATGTCAACAACTGAATATCTTGTACTTCTGCCAGAACATGTCAAATGATTAATGCTGCTTAGCACTGATGCCCTATGTATCTTTACCCCAGATGTATAAATATTCTGGTGGCAGTAGGGGAAAGCCACATGTCTTCTTAAAACATAAAAATATTCCAGAGTTCTGATTTGGTAATGGCCACTCACTGTTCTTTTTCTTGTAACAAAGCCTGATAACATGTATGACAATTAAACATATGCAGTTCCCTTGCTACCTGAAGAGGGCACAGCACTAGGAAACAGGCATATCAAAGTAATTCTATGCGTATAAACAATATGTGAAGTGACAGCAGCCTCCACTTCCACTTGGGGGTTGGATAACCCAGGAATCAGAAAGTGGACTATAACTGTGTCTTCCACATTGAAGTGCTCAGAATCTTTAATGGCCACAAGATATTACATTATGGTAAATGAGGCAGGATGCTGCACAAGACAGTCCAAACCCACTTGTAGTTTTATTTTTCCATACGCAATACGTGTTTCATTAATGGTCATACTGTCTTCCATATGATACACCTCATAACTATTGAAAACTCAGAATCAGCTAATACAACTTTAGCATGTGATGCATCAGATGTGCATTTCAGATACTGATCCTTAGTAGAACAGGTAGGTTCTGTGTCCACAGCATCATCCATCACTTTTCCTACCATTTGTTTCAGTAGTGACGAAGCACATACTGGGAGAAGAGGAATCTTCCCTAAATCATAAACATTACCTTACATAACAAAACAACAAAAAGTGAACAATGACAAAAAATCTACCACACTAACTTCTAAACTACTTAAAGCTTCCTAACTAAATACTTTATTTAATTTCACATGTCTTCAAATTATCTTTGACTTCTTCACATACTTCTCCAGTGTTCTATTTCTTGTTACTTAACAATGCATCTCTCCTCTCTGGGATCTTCCATAGTATGATTATTGCCTCACCAGTCCCCTTTTCATCAAACTTGCTTTGATCTTCATTACAGTTTCCCAAAATGCAATGCTTTCCTAACAAGACCTCAGAAACTCGGTAGTCATCTCTTTCTCCATGAACTCTCCAATCTTTCAGCTATTTTGTACTCTAAAAAAATAAGCTGCCATATCTCCCTACTCCATCCTTACGGCTCTTTATCACAAATATGAGACTCAATACTATGAGTCCTGATAGCGCAAAAATTAAACAATTCCAAATAAATAACAGCAAATTCCAAAACTTAATGTTAAACTTTTAAATAATTCATGCCTTGGGACTTCATACTGCTGCACCCCTCACACACCACAATAATTTTATAAACTAACGCTAAGATAGCAGTATGTCAGAGAAAGGAGTTCAAGTTAGTATATCTTCCCCCAAATTATACTTAAAGTTGCACTTTCCTGAGCATTGCAGTTACCCCCCTTTCAGCTCATCCCCCATCCTTGCAGCAGAGACTTCCTTTCTTGTACAACCTCGTGTTCATTTTGTTCTTTGTAGACGTTCTAAGTCTGCATGCAAACTCTCATCATTTCCTTTCTTCAGTTCATGCTTTTTGTATTTCCTTTTGACAGATTTCATCGTAACTTTCTAAACTTGTCTCTACATAAAGCTGAACTAAAATGTCCTTATGCCAAGCTTTCCTTTTTGTCTAATTATCCTGTTTCATTCTTCATTTTACTTAAACATCCTGTTATTTTACATCCATATGTACAACCAGTATTTCCATCTCTCCATTTCTGCCTCCATACTTTGTTTACATTGAAAACATTGTCCCTTTTAAACACTTTCCTCCTTTTTATACTATCGAGTAGAAGACCTAAATTCAACAAAGCACAGTGTAAGACTACCCTATGTTAAACTGGCTGTACCATGCCTAACCCCTCTCCTTCAGCCTTTTTAAAGATGTTTACATTGCATTTCCTTATTCTTGAAGACAACTCTCCTCTCATGTGTTTCTCCAGTTCATCAGTCTAAGCCATCTCTACCGTATACATTTATTTCCTTGCAGAAGGCATACCTCCTTTAGATTTAAAACCATTTTATTACAGTACTTGTTTCAAATTCTGTCATGTCCCTTACTTCTAAGCCAGGTTCTGCTCCTGGAAAGTTAATGGTGTCCTGTTTTCCATTCCTATCAAACGCATAAGTGTTTCTTTACTGTCACTCATCTAACCTTCACCCAACTCCTCTCTAATGCCACTGCTGTTTGTTCCATCTCTTGTTCTTGTGCTCTTGTATAACTTGTTACTAAACATCATTTATGTAAGAGAGCATGATGGGATTACTTATTTCTTCCTTCCTAACTTTCTGTCTCCTCTTTTTCTTTCCTTGTGCTAATGGCTTACAGCAGCATCACCCCCCCCCCCCCGCACTACTTCTCCAAGGACTATAATTTTTATTTGCTGAAACAGAACATCATTAATCAGGGTCTCAGTTCACAAGCCAAGAGGAACATTTGCAAATCATATAAATACCACATACATAATCAAGGACATAGTAAAGTGAGTAATGTGCAAACAATGTATAAATATATTGCAGAGAATCTTAGCCTGAGATCAAAATAGAAGACGACTGATGAAAAGAAGGACCCTAAAAACTAATGATGCAAAACAATTTGCAGTAGCTGTTGGGAAAAGACGTGAAAGAAGTTTAAGACAAAAATAAAAAAAAATAATTAATAAAAAGTAATTAAATAATATATTCTACTGAAATAATGTGAAAAGCAAAGACAAAACAAGATAGTATGACTGACATATCTAAGTTCAGTAACTTTATGTACATATTTACAGAGCCATAATTAGCATATCATGAATGAATAAGCGAAGAAACAAAGTTAGCTGCACACAGATATTAATCCGAACAAGCTGAATGAGATATAAACCAAACAAAAGCAAGAGCAGTGAAATGCAACAGGATGACACCAAAGAGTTAAGGCCAAGCAGTAAGTAAGGTCTGAATAGACAACTCAGTCATTGATTGGTCATCAGAGCCTGGGGGGAGGAGGAAACAGTTCCTGAAGCAACCTGCAGCAGACAATTAAGTCTAGAGTTAGAAGTCAAAGGTACCACTGACTATGACAAACAAAACATCTGTAGTCAAATATTGCTCCAGTTAACCCCAAGAGCAAACAAACACAGCAGACAAGGGTGTATTGAAGAAGAAAATTGTAGGCATCTTACTCAGTCAAACAGTTAACAGCTAGTTGTTTTAAACTGTGTGACTCTGAACATTGCACTTAAGCAGAAAGTGTTCCCAGGCCTCCCCTAAAATAGAACACGTATCCTGTGAGCTTACCTGGTTAACACGGTAAGCAATTTGACTGCTACAGTCACCAAGGTAGATAAGCTACCATTGTAGGTGAATGGAGACCCACAATACTTATGCTGTGCTGATAAGGTCAGTTGAAACATGCATATCCACAGCTAGTGGCATTTGGGTTTATGGACCTGAATGTATCCAGCTGATTGATATATATATATATATATATATATATATATATATATATATATATATATATATATATATATATATCCCATGGGCCTCCATTACAGGAGATTTATGGTGAAAACTCAAGCTTGGCTAGGTTTTTCTTGCAGTTTTGACTATATATACATACACACACACACACATGCACATGCAAGCATGCACGCGCACACAAATGCACACACACACACACACACACACACACACACACACACACACACACACACACACACACACACACAAGAACACATACAGTACTTTGTGAAAACCTATACAGAGATTGTTTATTACTAATTATATATTTATAAACTCCTCGCAGATAATGCTGCATCAATAAACCACTGCTGTAATGTTCTAAATTAAAGAATAATTCTGCAAGCACAGGTGGAGAATCTTATTTTTTATGAAGAGATATATACATATGCCTTTTAAATAACTTCTCAAACTTCAGGACAAAGAAACACAGCCACTTTCCAATTAAGTCTAAGTCATTTACTTTCTTGTTATATATCATAGTGAGGGTGTGATTAAGTTATATTTTATCCACGGTTGGAGACACTTTTTTGTTGTGAGGGTTCATTCGTAACCAAACTACATCAGACTATAGTGTTGTGAGGGTTCATTCGTAACCAAACTACATCAGACTATAGTCTCCTCCTATAGTGTATAACATATAGCATCATTGCCATGACATTTTATGATTATACAATGAGTTTGTTAAAATAAATTATTGTATAGCACTACTTCTTATTATCATGTTACCATGGTGACAGGGCTGTACAGAAATATATACACTATGCAATGGGTTTGCATACATGCTTATATGTGGTGAAACACACTTAGTACATTCTGGGGCTATATTCTGAGCTATCACATGTGGCTGGTACATTTTACTAAATAAAGTAAGTTTTTGTGTTTGTGAAATAAGCATGCATTGGCCATAATACATAATTATATAATGGGATGTTTGCATTGTGAATTGTTGTACTGAAGGTACCTTTTTATTCAAAATTTTGTGAGCAAGCCACTAGTCTTTTATTGGTGGCAAGTTAAAGGGAGTTTACAGTTCTGCATACTGGTACTTATTTTTGTGAATGATTTATTTTTATTCACACAGGTCCTCTGACTGGCTGATTCAGGACATTTTCAGACAACTATTACATACGTATATTCCAGGAAAAGCTATGGAAAAGATTTTACAGGGCAAACTGGTTGCTTTCCGGAGTAACAATTTTCTTGCCAAAATTACCACTAAAGTGTCACACAACAGAGGTCTTGTCAAGTTAATTAAGACAGTTCTATGACTGGGTATTATTTGTGTCAGACAAGTAGAACATTATGGCTCAACATGCTCTACACCAAAAGTCAACTCCGCCCTGGTTAGAGCCGATCACAAGCTAATCACCTTGGAAATCCACATCCCTCCCTCCCCCCAACAAAGGTAACCACCATGAAAAACTTCTCCAAAGCTAACTTTGGGATCCTAAAAACAGAGGTGGCTAACTTCACAGCACCCATGCAAATGGAGAATAGTTGCATGACCACCATATCATACACCAATGCACTGTACGAACACGTGCACAAATGCATAGATCTCACCATACCCAATAGAACTAAGATGCTCTCCTCAAAAAAAGGAAGCCAATCTGGTGGTCCCCTGCCATAAACAAATTCTACAACAGAAGGAGGAAACTGATGCGGAATAAGGGGAAGTCCCAAGACTGGAAAAACTCCCTTATCAGCCTCAGCAAAAGGTTGAGATCCCTCATCAAATCCTCTAAAGCTAGCTATGAAAACAGAATTGCAGCAGATAGTAAAGACAACCACAAGGCCTTCTATAGTTATGTAAAGAATATTTTCGGCAATACCCAGATTTGCTCTGAGCTACTGCACAATGGTATCTCCTATACCGCACCAACAGATATTGCAAATATACTGGTTAACAGATTCAGTGCTAACTACAGATTAAACTGGCACTTCACCTGTGTGCCCTGTTCAATCACAGCCTCACCTCAGGCTTTGTCCCTACTGAATGGCGCACTGCTACAGTCATCCCTCTCCACAAAGGAGGAGTGACTACAGACCCCAGGAACTATCGCCCTGTTAGCCTGATGAGTCTGATATGCAAAGCTATGGAACGCATCATCATGGACCTAATAAACAAGGATATAGGGAAACTCCAAACTCTGGATCCTACACAGTTTGGTTTTGTGAAGGGTAGATCATGTCTGCTCAACTTGGTTGTCTTCTATGAGTCAGCCACTAGAGCTGTGGATGAAGGTAAGGTGGTTCATACAGCCTACCTTGATCTGGCCAAGGCCTTTGGTACCATTCCCCACTCAGGAATCATAGAAAAAACTTACTAAGCTAGGCATCAACCCCTATATCAATAGGTGGTTTGCAAACTGGCTCACAGATAGAACCCACAGTGTGAAAGTAGCTGACTCCAAGTCAGACTGCCAACCAGCCACGAGTGGATTCCCACAGGGTTTGGTCCTGGGTCCCCTCCTGTTTGGTATCTACTTCTCTGAAGTCCAGGCCAACACAAAGAGACTCTGGTTGACAAAGTTTGTAGATGATTGCAAGTTGGGATCTATTATTAACTCACCAAGTGATGCTGACATCCTACAGAAAGGCTTCAAGGAGAACAACGACTGGTGTCAGAACCATGGCCTTAAGCTCAATGCCAAAAAATGTGTCTTCATCCCTTTTGGGAAAAACCCAGTTCCCTTGAATTACCACATTATGGTAGTCCACTGAACACAGAAGGTGTTATAAGAGATCTGGGAACACAGGTTGACAGCAACCTCTCTTTTGACCACCACATTACCACTGTGGTCAGAAAGTCCTTCTATGTGGCACTTCTCATTACTAAGGGTTTTTCATCCAGGAAGAAAGAGGTCATTGTCTCCCTCTACTCTTCCCTCATTAGGCCAGTCATTGAGTACAACGTTTGATTTGGCATGTACCTCACTAGACACCTGCAACAACTGGAGAGGCTGCAAAAGTACGTCACAAAGAGGATCCTAGGCCTTAAACACTTGTCCTATATGGACAGACTCAAAAAACTCCAACTATTCTTTGTCTCATATCGCCTACATAGAGGCGATCTCTGCTTGACTTACAAAGCCATGTCTGACCCAGCTCTGTTAGGAATGCTACATCTAAAGAAATCCCAATCCCTCCACACCACATGCTTCAGAGACCTTAACCTCATTACCACAATCAACAGAACATGCTGGAGGGACAGGTTCATAACCCAGAGGCTGCCCATGCTATGGAATAGACTTCCCATACATGTCAAGCAGAGCACCTCACTGGACCTATTCAAGAGAAATCTTGATGAGTGGATGGGAAATAGAAAATTCACCCCGGGGATCACTCCAGTGCCTCTGCTCGACAGAGGCACTAGGAACTAAGGTTGGGTGGCACGATGCCAGGGTAATCCTATGGGCTAGGCTTGGGGCTCCAGGGCCATTAGCCTAGTACACACCTATGAACCTATGAACCTATATATGCTTGTGATATAGAATCACATACAACAGTGATGAATGGTGTCATGTCTTCAGAGAAACCTTTGACAATGGAATTGTGGGAAGATAGTTGGCAGCTAGTTTTGCAGGGAATGCAAAAGAGGACAGGATTATGCACTTTGTGATGGCAAAGATCTGTGGGTTTTTTGATAGAGCTGGGCCATAAAGTAGACAGAGACAAAATTGTTTGGATCACTCCTGTGTTAAATCATGCCCTAATTTGTGATTACTATATCAGACTCTGTATCTGCAACATATATGCTGACCTTCATATCTAAAGCAAGTACAGTATGGAATACAAATATACTAAAGTTTGGGCTGAAGTCAGTAGGTTGGTGCAGTGTATTGTGTGGAGAGTGGACTCCACAAACACTGGGTTCATAATTTCAGAGCACTGGTAAAGCTATTTCTAGTGCATAGTATTCCATTATGGAATTTAATGTTAGACTGGCAGAATATTTAGCATACAGTATTCCATTATGGAATTTATGTTAGACTGGCAACATGTCTAGTATACAGTATTCCATTATGCAATTTAATGTTACACTGACAGAATGCCTAGTATACAGTGTTCCATTATGGAATTTATGTTAGACTGGCAGAATGTCTAGTATACAGTATTCAATTATGGAATTTAATGTTAGACTGGCAGAATGTTTAGTATACAGTGTTCCATTATGGAATTTGATGTTAGACTGGCAGAATGTCTAGTATACAGTATTCCATTATGGAATTTATGTTAGACTGTCAGAATCTCTAGTATACAGTGTTCCATTACGGAATTTGATGTTAGACTGGCCGAATGTCTAGTATACAGTATTCCATTATGCAATTTAATGTTAGACTGGCAGAATGTCTAGTATACAGTATTCCATTATGGAATTTATGTTAGACTGTCAGAATGTCTAGTATACAGTATCCCATTATGGAATTCATGTTAGACTGGCAGAATGTCTAGTATACAGTATTCAATTATGGAATTTAATGTTAGACTGGCAGAATGTTTAGTATACAGTGTTTCATTATGGAATTTGATGTTAGACTGGCAGAATGTCTAGTATACAGTATTTCATTATGGAATTTATGTTAGACTGTCAGAATGTCTAGTATACAGTATTCCATTATGGAATTTATGTTAGACTGGCAGAATGCCTAGTATACAGTGTTCCATTATGGAATTTATGTTAGACTGGCAGAATGTCTAGTATACAGTATTCAATTATGGAATTTAATGTTAGACTGGCAGAATGTTTAGTATACAGTGTTTCATTATGGAATTTGATGTTAGACTGGCAGAATGTCTAGTATACAGTATTCCATTATGGAATTTATGTTAGACTGTCAGAATGTCTAGTATACAGTATTCCATTATGGAATTTATGTTAGACTGGCAGAATGTCTAGTGTACAGTATTCCATTATGGAATTTAATGTTAGACTGGCAGAATGCCTAGTATACAGTATTCCATTATGGAATTTATGTTAGACTGGCAGAATGTCTAGTATACAGTATTCCATTATAGAATTCAATGTTAGACTGGTAGAAAATGGGTAGCTCAGTTATAAAATGAAGAAGAGAACAGAGCTGCAAGGGTATGAGCAACTGAACATTATGTAATGAGAAAGTAAAGACAGGGGGTATGATATGGAAACCTCTTATTGTTTAGGGAATAAGATGGAGGTGTAGAATTAAAAATAAAAGCCGTGGTAGAAAGTAGGGTTATAGATGACACTTGGAAGGGATTTAAGGACATAGCACATCACATACAGGGCACTAGGGTCCAAATGGAGAGATGATAAATCAGCAAGCAAAGGAGGATAGTTTTGCTGGAATTGAATTCATCCTCAAGTCTTGGTGAGTACCTTCACTAGGTGGAACCTGTTTTTCACAAAATCTCACCAAGACGACACTGATATATAGACTGTATTTTATATAGCCTATATCATGGACAGAAGTAGGTTAAACAATAAAAAAGATAGCTGGGAGCACAAGACCCAAGATAAAAAAATGCCCAATCTTGATAGGCACACTGGTACCAGGACTGGAAAAAAATGACAGCTTAGAATCCTCAAGATATGGTAATATTCCTACAATGGGGCTAGGCCAGGCTCAGGGGGAGGATGGTGCCCCTGATGTAGAAGGAAGTAATAATCAACAAGTATCACAAAAACTGATAGGCCAAAAAAGAGCCTTAAAGCTGTTAGAGTGAACTATTGAGGATAAGAAAGAAATTATATATTGTTACTATTATGTAAAAAGCCCAGAATTTCCCAGACAGAAGATGTACAAAACGATTAACAGAGAAATTAGAGGAAATAAAAATGTTTGTAAAAGAAAATTTGACAAAATCTTCAACTGCAAAATTGTGTTTGTTAATACAACAGATTTATGAAAAACATTATATAGACCAAGAAACCTTTGGCTGTTAGGAAAATGCAGCAACTGAGGAAGTGTGAAAATATAAAGAACAAAAGCTACAGATTTTTGAAAGGTGTAAAAAAGAAATATAGACATAGGAAAGAGAGAGAGAGAGAGAGAGAGAGAGAGAGAGAGAGAGATCTCATATGGGATATTTATGCAAAGGAGAAGACAAATTAATCAATACAAAAAAGCAGTCCCAAAGATATTTGAAGAGAAATACAGGCAAAGGCATCCAGATATGGAAATTTCACAGTACAAAAAATAAGATCACAAAGAGGCAACACAGAACAGATTAGTAAAGTAGAAGTTAAAAAATATAAGTTGAAGATTATATCACAGCTTGATGGAACAATGCGTCCCTCAAGTAAGGAAAAACTGGAGGAGCAGGAGACATCTGAAGAAGAAATATGGACATGGGAAAGAAAAAGAGATTTAACATAGTGCAATATGCATGCAAAGGAGAAAGCAAAAGTAGATAGGTTATTTTGTAAGAACTAATACTTTATCGACTTGTATTTCAGTGTGTAGGTAAGAGGGATTATGGTCTGCAGCTATGTATAGATATTTTGTTGCTTGGCCCTTGGATGTGATCTCCTGTAGGTTCTTTAATAGATATACCCTTTGTATTTGCCAATCTTTATGAGGTGCTCAGAAGCATCAGTGTAGATTTCTATGTGTTTGCAGTTAACTTTCTGTTTATAAAACTAATTCTAGAGAAATCAATGTAATTGTGTAGTTCTTTTCTGAAGGCTTGGAATGAGTTATTTCATTTTGTAATTGCTATCTTGTTATTTCTATAAGATGTAGTTAATTTTGTATCAAAGCAGGGGAGGTCATTTATGAATAGTGAAAATAATAAAGGTACAAGGGGTGGCTGACCCTTGTGGAATGCCTTTAATAAAGGTCTCTATTTCTGTGTAAGTGCTATAGCCTATAACTCTGTATGTTCTATCAGAAAGAAAGTGTGAAAACAATTGGGTGACTTCACTAGCAATTCCACTGCTGGCTAGTCATTGTAATTAATGCTGCATCACCAATGGTTTCAAAGGCTCTCTTAACATCTTCGTCAAACACCTATTCAGCAAATATACTAATCCTCAAACTAAGTTTTCAGCTAAAAGTTTCCTAGGGCAAAACGATGGTTGGCCATCATCTGGAATTTGCCCTTTTCCACACTGTAGTGCAATCTTGGAGTTGGTATATTTAGTTAGGGGGGTGCAGGTGTTAATTTTTTTTTACAGTCGTTAGGGCAGGCTACCGTCAGCTTACCCTAGGAAAGTTTTTGCTGAAAACCTAGTTCACTGATTCATTTGATTGCAGAATATCTGTTTGACGAAGAGGCATTTGCTTATTAGTAATTCCACGATGTGATATAGACCCTACAAAAATATAGCCCCATTTATTAACCCTTCCTTCATATTTGTAATGTTTTCATTGGCTAAGGTACAGATTGCAGGTAAGTTTCTCTTCAAAGAACAGACTCCATTTTGTTTATCAAACAGGATGTAATTTTTCTGTAAATATTTGCTAATACCTTAGTCAAGGGGCAAATGTTTAAAATTGGTTTGAAGTCATTAGCAAAGGCGGGGAGGGAATTTTAACACGAGGTATTATCACAGCACATTTAATACTGGGTGGGATATATTTTGTATTAACTGATAAGTTAGTAAAACATTTTTCTACCTTGCTAGCCACATAAGCCCACTGAACATGTGCCCATTTTCAGAGGTAACCCAGGAGAATTGTCTGGCTAAATGATTTGCTCAGAATGATACGGTTACCAAGTAGAAAATTAAAGCGTATTGTTACACTTGTCATACATCAGTGTTTTACAATTAATTTTATTTCTAGATATACTTTTGATGTTAAATCTGCAACTGGTTTGAAAAACAAAACAAAGATTAGAATGTTTTTTGATTTTTTTAGCTTCACTGTTCACTCATTTTTTTCTTTATGGCCACACCTACAAAATTATATCTATTTAGGTATTGACAATGATTTGCATACACAAGCAAGGTATTCTGGGTAACCAAAACCACCATACTTCTTTAGAGGAGCAGCTACTTACTTACATTATGGTTTCTGCAAAATGTTATCACATGTTAATTTTCAATGGAGGGTGTTCCCAGCAGTATGATATATTTGATAGCTTGTCTTATTAGCATGTAAGACTCCTCTGTTACTGCACTTAGCATGTACAAATTTTAGCCTATACACATATGCAGGTAGTGAGGCATTGTGGATTCAGTCTTTAATGATGTCCTGACAGGAACATTTTCAAGGGGTAGTTCTTATCAACAACATTAATTTCAAAAATAGCTAATTTTCATATCAAACACTATGCAATCCGATATAGTATATGTTAAGGAGATAACTGTCATCACTAAGGGTTGGTTATTTCCATTTGCCATGTGCAGTATGACAATGCAGTTTAAGGAAATTAGGCCCAAACTTGGACTACAGGCTGAAGCGCATTACCTTATTACTCTATAGCTAAATTGCCACATTTGTTAAAGGTTCACATATGATTGTGCAACCAAGTTGTACCATTTCTAGATACTGTATTGACTAGGGTTGTAGTGGCAGTGTATTTTTCCAAGAATTTCCTTTCCCTTTGATTTCCAGATTGTATTAAAATAGAATAATCATGCATATAATGCATAAACATATACTTGTATATACATATAAAATATATACAAATAAAATGTCACATTATGATTAATGGGTTTTTAATGTCAGTAAGCAGGTAGACCTGGGTAGCAGGTCCCAACATGGAGAAGGCTCTCTCACCTATAGCAATTTTCATTGGAGGATGTACCAGACAGCAATTATTGTCCTGTGTACTTCTGAGTTGATAATAGTTGTCTTGTAAAGGTAGTTTCACACTTAGTGTCTGTCTGTATGTGGGGGGGGGGGGGGGTGAGAACACTGACCATGCTTTAAATCCTTGTAATAAAAGTACATAGAAAAAAATGGTCCTATGAAGCACTGAAAACTATATGGAATTTTAACAAATTGCAATGGCGTATGTATCAGAGGGTCCACTAATAGAATAAATCTGTATATTTTATTCTCAGCAATCAGTGTTCTGTAAATTTTGAGGACTGAATGCATAACAAGGAAAGAAAGGCCATATTCCAACATGGGTATTACATTATTTTTGCAATCACCCTGCAAGCAGTGGGTGAGAGGAGATGACCGATTCAGTAAAATTCAGTAATTTATTTTTATTTGAGCACGGACTTTATTAGTTACAAATTCTGTATGTGGTAAAGGAGAGAGAAGGTTCAAGTATAAATCATAGGTGCCTGTGTTCAGTGACATTAGAGAGGATGCTGCCATTGAGATCTGTTAGGTACCCGTGTTCAGTGCCATTAGATGGCATGCTGCCATTGAGATCTGTTAGGTACCAGTGCTCAGTGGCATTAGATAGCATGCTGCCAATGACATCTGTTAGGTACCCGTGTTCAGTGCCATTAGATACCATGCTACCAGTAAGGTTTGTTAAGTAGCTGTGTTCAGTGGCATTAGATAGCATGCTGCCAGTAATATATGTTAGGTACCTGTCTTCAGTGACATTAGATAGCATGCTGCTATTAAGCTCTGTTAGGTACCTGTCTTCAGTGCCATTAGATAGGGTGCTGCCACTGAGATCTGTTAGGTACCTGTGTTCAGTGCCATTAGCTAGCATGCTGCCAATAATATCTGTTAGGTACCCGTGTTCAGTGCCATTAGCTAGCATGCTGCCAGTAATATCTGTTAGGTATCTGTGTTCAGTGCCATTAGCTAGTATGCTGCCAGTAATATCTGTTAGGTACCTGTGTTCAGTGGCATTAGATAGCATGCTGACTTGAACATGTGTTAGGTACCCATGTTCAGTGACATTATATCACATGCTGCCACTAAGATCTGTTAAGAGAATGGAAGAAGTAGTGGATAATTTCTTGGTTGAGGCAAAGACCATAACATTAGTTTTCTTAGGGTTATTTAGTAGCTTATAATGTATATTAACCTAAGGATACATCTAAACTGATCTGGCAAAATGCTTTAGTTTGCTTTTAGCACTGAAATGCATCTAGCATTACTTCTCTTGCTACAAGTGATACACACAGTGCTGAGTAGGAGTTTGAGTCATGTTGACAGCATTCACTGCTGTTATGGATATAAATCTCAGTACTGCACTTCTGACTGATTGACATCTGCCAATAATGTCCCCTATCACCTATTGTCCAGGGAAGCTGGACCCTTTGTTCTACCCTAGCTATGCTTTTAAATGCTCTCCCTTGATCCATTTATTGAGATCTTGTGGATAACTACATATTGTGACCTTTTTCTTGTTTAATGCCTGTCACCATACTATTAACCCAATCTGGTGCCTCTCCATATTTAATTATGCCCCCTACTGAATCCATATGCATTAAATTGTGTTCACTCCTGGCCCACTCATATTTAAAATGTATTTTTTATATACTTCCAGGTAACACCCATATTTCCTTAAAGTGTCCAGACCTTTTTGGGGTGTGTCTTCTTTAACTAAGTGACCTACCAGTTAATAATAGGCAGTATTAGAAAGGGCAAAGAGTTATTAGTAAAATGACATTAAGATTGTCCATCTAAGATGCCTTGCAGTAGAGAAATGCATCCTTCTTTGTCACTATTTATTCATATTTTCATGTTTATGTTCATAATGTTCATATTTTCATAACTGAGAGACTTACATTTTAATGAATTGCATGGTGCAAAACACCAATTTGTGAGACAGGACAATTCACTGAAAATGCTGGTTTATATCACACCGTACTGGAAGCGTTGTTTGTTAGTCACTATAAAAATAAACAATATCTCCATATGTTAATACTTCAAAAATGATGTGACTTGCAAACTGTTGCATGACACTAGTTGAAGCCTAAGGTGTTATTGAGGAAAACTGTCTTTAATATTTGCTCTGTAAGTTGCACGTATTGAGAGAGTTCCAGTTTATTTTATTTTATTTTATTTTACATTTGGTGACCGGGCTAGTCTAGCTGGACAAATATCCGTTTTCAGTAGAGGCCCAGGGAGAAAAGCTCCAATTACAGTATTACAAGAATTAAAAAAAAAAAAAAATCATTAACAATAAAAGATAATAAGCAACATAAAATAGGTACAAAGTTATACATTTGTATGAATTTAACAATAAAAAAGCCAAAAAAAAAGCAGAACCAAAATCTGTCAGAAAAATAGTTGTTTAACAGTCATGGATTAAGGAACACATACAGTTAGATACTAAACAACATTCAATATGTGCTAGAGAGAGAGAGAAAAAAATGTTAGAGGCAATCTAAAGATAATTCTGTCAACAATAAAAGTTAGTTTTATAGTGGGAAAGTTAGGAGTAAATGCAAGGGGGAAAGTTGTGAGTAGTTCAGAAGTAATTTCAGTCAGGATTAGTACAAGGACATAGCCATTGAGTTTTTAGATGTTCTTTGATATGTTTCTTGAAAAGGAATGTAGAGTCTAGGTTTGCTATTTCCTGAGGAAGTTGATTCCAGATTTTCCCTACAGCATTTGAAAATAATGAGTCTCCAGCTTTATTCTTTGATTTGGTTAAGGCTACAAGGAGTTTATTAGCCGACCGTAGTGTGGCTAGGTTTTTATAAGGTGAAATCAGTTTTGTAAGGCTAGGGGTAGCGTCTGGGAAAAAGAGGGTCTTATGAATGATTATTAATTGTTGATAGAGTAAGTGGTTGTCGAGTTCTAACCAATCTAGTTGCTTGAGGTTAATACAGTGGTGGGTTCTAAAAGGGTAGCAGTAATGAATCTAGTAATACTATTATAGCAGGTAGAAAGTTTGGTGATGTTGTTTTTAGACAGGTTTGTATATATAGCAGAGGCATAGAAAAGGGTGGAGATCAGGTGGCTCTGGGCTACAGTTTTCTAGCAGAAGGGGTAAGAAAGGGTTTAATTCTGTAGAGAGTACCGATTTTTTTATTAACTGATTTAATGGTGTTGTTAATGTGGTCATCAAAATTAAGATGATTGTCAATTGTTACACCTAATAGGCGAGTGGACATATCTGGACTAATACAGGTAGCATTGTTAGAGGAGATAGTGAAGAAAGGTGTCGGAGATTTGTGTGTAGGGGTAAAGAGAAGAAGTTTTGTTTTTTTGGGATTAAGAAGGAGGGAGAGTTCCATAAACCATTTTTCAACATTATGGAAGACTGTTTGGGTGAGGGACTGAAGGGAGGAAACATTATTGGCAGCACAAATAAGAGTTGAGTCATCAGCATATTGAATGCAGATGGCTTGGGGTATATTCAAGTGAAGGTCATTGATAAATAATGAGAAAAGAAGGGGGCCTAGGATTGATCCTTGTGGAACCCCAATGTTTACTGGGAGTAAGGAGGATAGATTGTTGTCCCAAAGCACTGCTTGTTGCCTATGTTGGAGGTAACTCCTGAACCATTGGAGAGTATGTGAGCCAAGTGAATAGAGATTTAGTTTGTCAAGAAGTATATTATGGTTAACCATGTCAAAGGCCTTTGATAGGTCTAGAAATAATGCTGATGAGAAAAGATTGTTGTTTCTATTATTATTTATGGCATCAGAGAAGGAAAGGAGGGCAGTTGTAGTACTGTGGGAAGGTCTAAAACCATATTGACTATTGGCTAGCAGTTTGTTTTGTAGAAGGTGGTTAAGAATTTGTTTATGTATGCATCTTTCCATAATCTTTGCTAATGGGGATAGTAAGGCAATAGGGCGAAAGTTTGTGAGCTCAATAGAGGAGCCACCTTTATGCAGAGGTATTATGTGAGATATTTTCCATAGGGTGGGTATTTTTCCTTCAGAGATAGTCCTATTGATAAGAATGGATATGGGGTAGTCAATAGCTTTTGCAGCAATTTGTAAGTATTCTGATGGGAGTTGATCAGCTGATGGGGTGCAAGGTTTAAGTTTCTTAATAAGCTTATAAATAAGTGATGTAGGCACTGGTTGTAAGTTAAAGACATTGGATGAAGTGTTAGAGGTTTTAGGTAAGGAGGTAGTAGAAGAGGGTAATGAATTAGCTAGGGTTTGAATGGTTTCTATAAAGTACTTGTTAAAGGCATCTGGGATCAGAGTGGAGTTATTGAGATTAAAGCCTGAAGGGATAGGAGTAGTTGAATGTCCTGGTTTAAGAAGTTTGTTAATACCTGACCAGAATTTTTGAGAGGAATGCTGGCTAGTTTGTTGAATGTGAAGGTAGTAATTCTTTTTATCTTCAAGAGTATCTTTCTTAGTGGCATTTCTTAATTGTTTAAAGAGTAGGTGATCAGATGAACATTTGGTAGTTCTCCATTTAGCCCATATTTTATTTCTAAGGAGCATTTTTGTTTAGTTTGTTTAGTAAGCCATGGGGCTGATTTGGTCCTTATCCTAGTAGAGTGAATAGGAGCATGATAGTCAAGGATTTGTAGAAAGTTGGTATTAAAGTAGGCCACTGCTTCGTTTAGTTCAAGGGTAGTCATTGGAGACCAGTCACATGCTTTTAATTCTGCCAGAAACTTATCTGCGTTAAAGAATTTGTTTGAGCGAGACACCTTAACTTTATGGGTAGTTGGGTTATGCGACTTTTGTCTGATAACAAATGTGAGCATATGGTCACTAATATTATCGGGAAGAGTTCCTGGAGAGTACTTGTTTAGGTGGTTATTAGTAAGGATCCAGTCAAGAGTTGTTTCTTTATTTGTGGGTTTATGGATTCTAGTTGGGGTATTAATTAATTGAGAGAAGCCATAAAGATTTATATGGCTAGTGGGGTGTTGGGATGAACAGGTCATCCAGTCAATGTTGAAATCCCCAAGTATTATGGTTTCCTGAGGTAGTTGGCTAGAAAGTGAACTAAGTAAGTTTTCTAGGATATGAGTATTATTTCCAGGCGGAAGGTACATACAAATGAGATAAATTGATTTGTTATTGTTGATGCTTAGTTTGATAGATAATATTTCGGCTTTGGAGTCAAGTGATGGAAGTTCATTGTAGAGAGTGATTTTGAGATTAGATTTATAGAGAATAGCTATGCCTCCACCTTTCTTATTTATGCGGTCGCGTCTAAGTATATTATAGCCAGGAGGGTGATTTCCTGATCTTGAATAGAGGGTTTTAGCCATGTTTCAGTAAGACATAGTATGTCGAATGCATGTAAGTCAAGAAGAGAGTGTAGGTGATGAATTTTATTATTTAAACTTCTTATATTGAGTTGTGCTATTAGTAGGGAGTTAGGTGTTTTGGTGCATGATGATATTATAGGTGATGTAATACTATTAAGATTACAATTGTTATTAGTGTAGGGACCAGGATTAGGATGAATATCACCATGAAGGAGGAGGTTTTGCTGGGAATTCACAAGGAATTTCAGGGATTTTGGTGAGTTGTAAGAGTACTTTTGTTTAAGTAGAAAGATATATGAGTTGTTCTATGGTATTTTGGGAGTAGAAAGTTAGAGTAACAGGTAATGTTACTATGAATCAGGATATTGAAAAATGCAGTTGGTAAAGTTTGTGGGAGGTGAAGGTTTTGTTCATGTAAAGTGATATTTTCATAGAAGGTATAATAATATGGTATGGATAGGGAGGCTATAGTAATGGTGAAAAATAGGAGTATGTGGAATAAGCTTTGAGTATTGGAGACATGATAGAGAGTAAGTGTCAGGTAAATACTGCTTGTAAGAGAATGTGAGCTCAAGACTAAGTAGAGAAGAGCTTGGTTACAGAGAAGGGTAAAGGAGCAGTGAAGAAGAGCAAGGGGGAAAAATGTAGTTATGTAGAGGTTATAGTTAACTTTATGAACTATAGAGAGAGTTACAATAGTGGAGAATGAGGTGGAGATAAAATAGATAGTTATAGAGTACGGGAGGTAGTGGTTGAGATAATGTTTGATGGTGGTTGGCTAAGAGAAATAGGGGAGTGTCTAGTGAAGTATAAGGGTAGGACCCCTGGGGGTGGGTGGGAATTGGGGTAGGGAGGGGAGCGGAGCGGGGCCAATCAGTAAGCAGCAGGATGTAGGGAGGAGTAGCAGAGCAGGCAGTTCGCAGGTAGGGAGAGCAGAATGGGGAGTAGAGCAGAAGGAGAGTAAAACTATAAAGCAGTAGACTATTGTAGTAGATAGGAGAAGAGGAGGTAGAACATAGATATAGGGAGAAAGGTAGAAGTTAGGAGAAGTCAGGCTCCTAGGGAAAGGATGTAAAGGTATCAGGAGGAGAGAGATGTTCAGAGAGCAGATACTTTGAGGGGAATAAGAAAGAGAGGTAGGGCACAGGCCTATTGTATACCGCCACCTAGTGGACAGCGTTAGTAATAACAGCCGGTATCCAGGGTAAAGACACCATAGGTGAAAGGATATGGAAGGTAGCAAGGGGTATACCCTTCCAGAGGCTAAAGACAGGGAAGGATGGACTGGCTGCAAGCTTTCCTGATCCAGAGGCTACTACTTTCTAAAGTTTTATTTGTATTGCTCATTAAACAATTAAGCATATGTTTTCATATTTCTGTAACTATCTCAATAAACATTCACGTATAGTGGAATTTCTTGTTGCCATGTGAAAGCATATATCTGGTTAACAAAAATGCTCTAACTATACATGTTCAAAATATGAACATTTGTTTGTGAAATTATAGAAAAAGTATCATTTGGTGTTCGTAAGCATTGCAATATATTACAGTATTTTTGGAAAAGACTATGGATATACTGAATATTATCACTATAAAGAACACTTCTTACTGATTACATTGCTATTTGTACAGTTTTGATAACTTTTATTGTTCACAAAATACTTACATTTATTATCTTATGTTTTTTAAGTTTGTTTTGCAGTAAATGGTCTGGAATGCAAGATGTATGTAGGCTGATAGAGGTGTGACATTCCATACTAGATAGGTGTTAATGAATTAAGTACAACAGAACTCTACATGGAGCATGAATCACTGGACCTGCCCCAGATGATATTTTTATATGGTACTCAGCTTGAAGACAACCTGAGGCTTCAAATGCATCAATATACACCTTTAGAATATCATTAATACGCTGTAAACAGCCTGTGGTCCCTGTTTTGGTACGTGCAAAGAAGCGCTAATTACAGGTTAAGATTTACTGTGGTATCTAACTACAGTGGGATGTTTGCAAGTAGAAACATGAATATGTACTATTTTAAATGATGTAGTGTTTAGCTTCAGTGGGTTATTTAATAGAAGAAAAATGAAATGAAAACTTTCAAATTAATTTTGGACATCATATTGTGCATTTGCACTGCACTATCCTTAGCAGTGCTCAGTCATTTGAGATGAGTGTCTGCAACTCCTCTGCTCTCTCAGACATTCCTACAGCTCAGTGTCACGGCCTGTAATGCTTAGTTATACATGTCACCTGTACCAGCAGACTGCACACTCTGATTACCAAATTTCTATGACATACTGCAGCAGGAAGCAGCTCAGTTGTCAGACGGAATGCGTGACATCTCTTTAGCATAACCAATGTATCACAACCATCTCTCCCCAGAATAGTTTGTTGCTTTACCTGAGTTTGCAAAGTGACTATCTAAAACAAAAGCTTGTGCTGTATATTGTTGTACTCACAGCTCAATCCAATTTATCCTAGCAGCTTATGCTTGTGCCCAGAGTAAGGCAGTAACATGTCTGCAGACACATAATGCTTGCAATTTAAATGCAGCATTTTATAAGTAGGTTCTGATAGTATATTGCATTCTGAATCAGTGTTCAGTTTAAACACAACTGCTTTACCTATAATCCACACCCGTTCAGGTCAGAATTCACTTCTGTCCTCATACACAGCTCATATTATATGCATGCATTCACTGTGACTGTTACTGAATGCCAAGGAGCTGCTTGTATCATACACTGCATGGAATAAATGAATTTCATTAGTACCCACTGACATTGCAGTCTCGACTGACCTTTTGTCACAATGTTAATATCTTGCTGATGTACATGTTTCCTTTTCAAACATAATCATTTATACATGCTATGTTTTCTGCCTGTTCATGTGTTACCACGTGCCATCTTAGATGACATGGGGTCACCTGCAGTTTTATAGGATCATAGGAGGTTACTAGGCTAATGGCTCTGGGGCCCTTACAAGCTTAACCAAGAGTTTATCCCCAAAATGAAACCTGTCAGCACTTGTTGCCCCTGTCAATGAGTTACACAGGTGGAACCCCTGGGACAAATTTGTGGTTTCTCATCTACTCATCAAGGTTACGCTTGAAGAGGGTCAGCGAGGTACTCTGTTTGACGTGTATGGGAAGTCTATTCTAGAGACAGGGCAGCCTCTGGGAGACAAACCTGTCTCTCCAGGAGGTTTTGTTGATGTTACATATTAGATTCAGGCCTTTTGAGCTGGTAATGCGTGAGGAGTTAGGCTTACAGATAGGGAGCATCTCTAGTAAGGAAGGGTCCCAGATTGCCTTGTAGATGAGACATAGATCACCTTTGAGCAACCCATACGACACCAAGTAGAGTGATAGTGATTTGAGCCTGTCCGCATAGGACAGGTGTTGGAGGGCATGGATTCTCTTTGTGAGGTATTTCTGTGGCCTTTCCAGTTGGTGCAGATGTTTAGAAAGGTACATACCAAACAGGGCATTATACTCAATTATTGGTCTAATGAGGGAGGAGTACAGAGAGGTAGTAACCTCCTTTTTTCTGGATGCAATCCCTTTACGTATGAGATGAACCAAATAAAATGCTTTTCTAACCACTGCCGCTACATGATTGCCGAATATGAGATTGTTATCAACCTGAGTACCCAGGTCTCTCACCACAGGTTGTGTTTAGGGGGTTGCCGTTGATGTGGTAATCGGTAGGGGCCGTGTTTTTGCTGAATGGTATGATGAAACTTTTTTTGCATTTAGCTTGAGGCCATGATTTTGGCACCAGTCATTAGTTGCTGTGAGACCCTCTTGCAGTATGTTAACATCATCTGGGGAGTCAATGACAGCACCCAACTTACAGTCGTCCACAAACTTATTCAGCCACAGGCCTTTTGTCTTTGCCTGTACCTCTGAGAAGTAGATCACACAGTAGGGGTTCCAGGACAGATCCCTGGGGGACTCCACTAGTGACAGGTCTGCTATAGGAGGTGGTAGAACATATTTTGACCTTGAGGCTCCTGTCGGTGAGCCAGTTGACCATCCACTTCATGAGATAGGGATTTACACCAAGTTGTGTTAGCTTTTTGATGATGCCCAAGTGGGGGATTGTGTCAAAGGCCTTGCCCAAGTCAAGGTAAGCTGTATGTACTGACTTTCCTTCATCCAGGGCCTTGGTGATAATCTCAAAGAAGTCAACCAGGTTATTTTATTTTAATTTTTTTTACTATGTCTAGTAATTCTAGGTTTTGTTTTTATATAATTTCATGCAGCATGATTATTATACACACTTTTAACTTTCTTGTGATGCTTTTAACATGCACTCTTCATGGTTTACTTTCTCTGTTTTCAGAACTATAGCAATTGGGTTGCACCCTTGGCAATGCCTCCACTTTGTGTCCCCCATTTTAAAGATGAAAACCAAAAAACAATTCCTTCTAAAATTGAGAACCAAAAAAGGACAAACCAATCAATCACTTCTTAATAAATGAATAAATAAATATAGATCTCTAGGCTGTACCAAAGAATTGTAAGAGCTCATTACTACAGTTCACTGATTCTCATTTCACACTTACATGAAAAAGGTCTTCAAGCTAAGCTAAAAGCTATTATATACCTATATGATAATTCTCTGCTACATTGTGTCAAGCACCTTTGCTAAACTGTAGCCAAGAGCTCTCTATACTGGTTTCTTGTTACACTTTCTAACACATGAACATTGACTGGATGTAATTTAAGCAGCAGACATTGCACTCACAGTTGCTTAAATGATTATCAGTAGTGCATGCTGGAACATATCAGCACCTCTTCTGCACTGCTGACTGCACATCCTAACATCTTGTACCTCAGGCAGCTGTCCCCTTCTCCCTGTCCTTTGTTACAGCTTTACCCACATACACTTGTGGTGTTTTTCAATGTTAAATCAGATTCTCTCAAGGTTCTACCTCTTGGCTAATCATTTCTAATTCCACAGACTATATTACCTCTTTTAAGTGAATCAGCTATATCACCAAATAGTTAGTCTTGTACACCATGCTTAATATCAGTGATGTAAGGATATACTGTCTCCTGAATACCTTGATTTCTAGAAAAATGATATGTCTTTTCTGTGGAAGGCTTTATGGTTAGGTTTTTCTTAGGCATGAAGTATGCCTGAAATTTGCTTTTTAAGACTGTAACGTTGTCTTTCTCTTTTTTTTTTTTTTTAAATAAATGTATTAAATATACTGATGGCTTCCTCACTTGAGACAAAAAGGAACACATCATATTGAATTCTTTCTGGCTTGTCCCCAAGGCCACTCTTAATATGACAAAGCTCAAAACATTTAATCTAGACCTTCCAGTTTTCAGACAGGTTGCACTGCAATTTCAGAAATGGTGGTGGTTTTAGGGTAACCATTTCAGGCCAAAAAGTAAATAATCAAAATTAAACTGCATTGATGATTTAGTGGAGCACAAGCACGAGAATAAATTGTGAGTGGAAATATTAACTGTCTAGGAAGTAAAAAGGTGTCTGTCCAATGAAATTTCATTGAACATGCAGAAGGGAAACTAATGGTAGAATCAGCACAACAGTAGGCCTGCTTGATTTCAATGTTGATCTGTAACTCTTGGCATATCTGTTAACAACAGGCCAAAGTGGGAAGCATATTGAGCATATTGCATGGGAACAGTGCAACGAGTCTGGCTCAGAACATCAGAAATAAAGCTTTCCAGGGGTATTATTTCTCCTAAAATGCTTTTAAGTTAATCCAAAGTGTTTTTTGTCCTAACACGTCATCAGGTCTTTGGGGACAAGAATAAGATTAAATAACTCAGGATAGCTGAGTAAAAATAATACACATACACACACACACACACACACACACACACACACACACACACACACACACACACACACAAATACACAGGACACTTTCATGTATATACTTTAATGAAAACTGAAGACCCGGCCCTTGTAACATAAGTCACATCCGAGCTACTTGCTATCATAAAGCTGCAGCACTTATCCACCTAAATAGCATGTGACACAGATGGACCTTTGGCTCAGGTCTTGGCTGAAAAGGGTTCTTGTACTAATCCACCTACCAGGTTAACAAACAAACAAACAAATAAATAAATAAATAAATTCTATTGATGGCTGTTTAAGTAACTATAAGGTCCACATGATCTTTGTGAATGCAAATAATACTGATGCAAAATAATAAAAACCTGTAAACAGTTTGTGGGTGCATACCTCTCAACTGTCCAGATTTTTGCAGAATGTTCAGATTTTTGCCTCATATTTTTGGTTTGTTCCTCATAAAATTTGTGATTTTATGGCAAATCACTGGAATGATTTGAGGATTGAAGTCATTAAAAGATGATATACACCTGTGTTTCAGACTTCATATCCTTCAGAAAAATGCATGTTAAGACAAGTCCTGTTATTCTAACAATGCTATAAGTTTATAAGAGCAATATTTAAAATCTGTTTCTATTTTTAGGTCTTTGTCCAGATTTTTTTTTTGCATTGAGAGGTTGAGAGGTATGTGTGGGTGTGGCACATAACCAGAGTAGTTGTGGACCATGATGGCTATTGTGGTGCTTTTAACACCACGGGGAAAATAAATCAGCATATGTAGAAAAACAGAGTTGTACTGTGAATCTGACAATGCTGAGGATACAAAGGTGTTTTTATTCAATACAGAGGGACCTGTAACATATGGTTCATTGTGTGATTGAGTACCACTACAAAAGACCTAGTGTGTATCTTTTTAAGATTTTAAAGTATTATCTCAAACCAAAGGCATATGTAATTGCTGAAAGGTTTACATTCCTGAAACAAATCAGTGAAAATAAGAGACTATGCTTGAATATGTAACAGAACAATGTAGACTTGCAGAACAGTGTCAGTTTCATGAAATATAGAATTAGGCACAGATAGACACAGTTGTGTATGGATTATCTATGATCACAATGTGTGTAAAATATTGTCAAAATCGGATTTAATTTTAAATAAAAAATATGGATCATTAAGTTTATGGAAACTAGTACAAGAGATGCCATGTACAAGAATAACAACTTGTCAAATGTATTAATTACATGGTATTTGCTAAACTTACCTACTGCGGTGGTGGTGCTGTGGTAGTGTTGTCGCCTCACAGTAAGACGTTGTCCGGTTCGATTCTCAGCTAAAGCGTCTTCTGTGTGGAGACATGCATGAATGGGCGTACCTTCATTGAACGTTGTGCATCAGGGCCGGCAACTCGGCATGTAAAAATCTACTGCCAATCATTAGCAGACCAGAGTTCCGCTGTGGTGACCCCTAACCGGGAAAAGCCGAAAGACACAACAACAACAACCTAAGTATGGAGGGAAGGTGAAAGATAATATCATGAAAACTACAGATGGAAGTGAATGGAAATGTGGGTAGTGCAGGAAAATAGTACACAACAGGGGAAAATGCCCTATTTTTAAGATTACATATACAAAATGTCATAAAACTGTATACCTATCCATAATGTGCCACAGTACTTTAATGATGGAAGCTACTGAACAAGTTAAAAAAAAACATATTTCCAGTGGTCACTGAGTAAACCAGTAAAAAAATAAAGAACAGTGTTTAGTGTTGGTCCTTATAGGTGATACCCCAATAGAATTTAAGAACAACCCTGTCAGATTGATGAAAAGGCTTTCAGCATGTTTATTCTGAACAGAATATCACAGTCCAATAATATATTGTAGCACGATCCTAGTGGTCAGCTGAATTATTCAGACAGTTCCAGGTCAGTATGGAGTATTAAGGGAAGCAATATTCTTTTTCTGTTAGTCTGACTCATGGCCCAAGGACAACAAATGTGGTCAGGCGATCCATGGCAGGGGAGATGGGGCATGAAAGAAAGATTGAAGAGGTTTGTTAGATATGCTGAGGACATGGTACTCACTAAACAGAGCTTATGTGGATCCAGTTTTAAGAAGGCACAACTGCTTACAGTATGTGCAAAGGGCTCCTCTAGCTCTGATGTCAAAAGTTAATGAAGAGGTGTTTAGAATGGAAAATAACCTCATTTTGAGTGAGTGGTGTGCCAATCCTACAGAAAAAAAAAATGAACTGATGTAAATTTATGTTGCCCAGAGAAGATTAAATGAAATAGTTAAGAGGTAAAAATTAATTTTACCCACTCAAAGAAAGACCGTGGCAAAGTTGAGTTGACCTGCTATATTCCCATCAATAGATGTTGGAAACGGACTGGGACAAATACCCTCATATCTTGACAGCAGTAAGCTGGCTATATGCTCCATTTGTCAGGTATCATTTTACAGAGTTGACATTTGGAATTACTACCTTTCCTGAGATCTTATATAGGGAAAATAAGATTGAAAGAAGGCCTAGAAAGATATGTATTGTTTATAAAAATATTTGTGGTGTGTTTCTGTGTGCATGGAAATAACATGTACAAGTAAGATGGGCACCTCAGAAGTGTAATGCATAAGAAAGAGTCCACAGGACTAAAGCTTAGATGACAGAAGATTTGTTGTCTCTCAGAAGGAGCTCAGCAATGTAGAATTTCTAATTGACTTATCTTAAGTGAAGTTGGACTCTAACAAGGTAGAAGATATCTGACAGACTGCACCATCGGCAAACCTTCAGTAAATAAAGAGTTTTAATTATGTTAAACTATCTGAGAAAGTGCACTCCAAACCTTTCAACAGTGATATAGCCAGTGTTTGAACTTTTAAAGACTAAAATGCATGGAGTTGGGTGTGTACCCAGGAGAAGACATCTAAGCAGTACTTGAAAGAATTACTGATGGCAGCACCAGTCTTTACTTTGTATGGCTGCAGCCACACTTATCACCACCTCAGCAGTCACTGGTCATTATGGAATTAGAGGCCTGTTTCAAAACCAAGGAGAAGAATAAAAAACAATGGCAAATCACTCCGGGCAATTTTCAAAGGCAGAAATCTAGTATGCCTAGACTGAAAAGCCATGTCTATTCCAAGATGTTTGAGAATAGCAAGGAACTGTGAAAATCTGTTAAGTTTCCAAAGAGTTTTAATTCTGCTTATGAGATATAAGATAACACCAGAACATGCCGCAGACAAATCTCTTGCTATGTTTGTCACACTGTCACAGAATTGCTTGATGAAAACCATGAAAAAGATGTTCAATCACATGGATTTTAAATGTTACGCAACAGCTGTCTTGGGGAGAGACTGGCAGTCAAAATAATGGTCATGCTGACAAGACAGTGGAAGTGGGAAACAAACACTTAACAGTTCAACTATCTGCTTGCCCTCATGTATTACAGGTCACTAGTGGGGCTAGCCTAGCAGAACTCATTAATGGGAGACAATTCTGTGCAATTCTTCCCCTTCTGGAAAAAGAAGCTGTTCAACCTCAGTTGTCCAGGTAATGTAATAGCAAGCTGAAGGCTTAAACTGGAAAGAGGAATCATGCCTATTACTGCAGTATACACTACACCATGACACACCTACAATGCATTTTGTCCCCAGTGCATTATCCTTACCAAGGTAAATCATAAAAAGACTTGGACCACACCTGCCATGACCAGAGGCCAAACCAACTCTTTGAGGTATTACCTTGTTAAAAAAGACAAGAAGTAATGCTGCAGTAGTTTCACAGTCAATGCCTGCCCTTCACCAAACAGAGGATGCAGCACCTATTTCCCTGGGCAACACATTTAATAGGACCCTGACAAGAAATACTACTTCACTGGTGATCTGATTGCTGCAGTGGACCCAAGGTATGAAAAGGGGCTTACATGGTCAGACTGAAGTTAACAAAACCAAAACATAGCTGAAATCAAGGTGAGAGTCAATCCTTTTTTAAAGAACAGCAAGTGCTTTCACATTTAAAAACTCTTTCTCAAATTGTATAAAAACAACTCAGATCACAAAGTAAATAAATATTTCAGGAATCACATAGTCAGACTATTAATGAAGCAATGTTTTCTTAATTAACTTAGGTTTAAGGCTGTAGTGTTCATTTAGCCAAGGTGCCATTGTAGCATTTAGTCTGGTAATCCAGTCATAACCTTCAGTTATTCTTTTTAATATCACTGCCTCTAAGGCTCTTATATACATCCTATAGCATCATACATTTAAAGACATGCTCATCATCAGTCAACTCCACATGTTTAAACAATGGCATTTTTCAAATTCTTCTTCCTAATGTCATAAAGATGCTTACATATTCTCTCTTTAAACTGTTTGTCAGTTTTGCCTATATAAAACATACCACATGTACAGATTGCATCATACACTAAATGTCTAGTGTTGCGATCAGAAAAATCTTGAATTTTATAAATCTTATTTGCATAGAGGTACTTAAACATATTGGCACTTATTGCTCTTTAAAATAAGGATTGACTCTCACCTTGGCTCCAGCTACATTTTGGTTTTGTTATCTTTATTGGATATATAGTGATTGGATTTACTTTTTTACAGTTTTTTTTATTTTACTTTGTAAGAAAGTTGTCAGATAGGATTTGCAAAATACTTTCCCCCCCAGATTTAATAAAATTCATGTAGGTATAGTGTGTAGCTTACACTGGAGATAGGAGGTACCGTGGCCATGTATGTGGTTCCCCCTCGATAGTGTGCCATGCATATTAATGATGGCAAGCTACTTAGGGAGAGCTGTGAAACATAGTCATTGAATCAGTGCAGGAAGTGTGTTACTAACTGTGTCCACAGATGAGTAACACACACCCTGCACTGTCAAAGTGCATTATATCAATATAGTAAAAGTTATTATTATATTATTATTTTTTTAAGTTTGAGTGGTGCGGCATGGCACACAGCAATTGACACATGCCAGACATCTAAAAATAGAAACTGGATACATTTAATTATTAATGTAAAGGTCAAGTTTAAGCATAGGTAAGCAGGTTTGCATGGCACTGAGTGGTGCTCAGCAGTGCTTAAACATAGCTGAGAGGTATATCTAAAAGTAGAGCAGCATTTTACACATCCACATAGACAAATGGTTAGAGTAAGAGTCTTATGTGCCGTAGGTGCAGGGTTTGAATACACAGAAGAGTTATTAAGCATTTGTTTTCCAAATACAAATTATGCCAATTATATCAAATCTTGATGTGCTGTGCTCAGCTAAGCACTGCTAAGCCCTGCTAAGCCATGCCAAGCACTGCTTACGCAAGATCCATTTTACCACTGCTTGGCACTGCTTGGCTTTGCTGACCTGGTTTGTGCATTGCTAAGAATTGTGAAGCATTGCTAAGCATTACCAGTTTAAGCACTCCTCAGCTCAGCCTTGCTGGCTTGCACGGTGCTAAGTGACACGCCACATTTTTAAAAACTGACCAGTGGCATGTAAGGGCAAGAAAACAGGCTATATTAAGTGCAATAGGTGGGAGTACTACTGAATCCATTGGAGTTCAACATGCGAGGATACTGTGGCAGGTGTTAAAGAGTGTTCATGCTTCTGGATGCAGCGGTGGGTCACTGAAAAGCCCAGGGTCATGGTCAGACACCTGGAGAAAAACCATGAAGGCCGGCTCATGCAGAGTGGTTACTGTGGCTCTGAGTGAAAACAGAGGCCTGGGACTGGCTGGCAAGGGACCTCACCAGTGCACCTGGTATCCCCCACACAGGTGATCGGTGTCATCACCACCATAATGACCTGAAAAGATTAAGGGGACTGTCTTGGACACCTGAGTACAGTAATTCTGGGTGGGCAATGTTCCACAAGTGTGTAAGTATGTTTACCTGTGTTTCACCAATATTTAACCTTGAATGTCTTCGAAACTGGTATGCATAATGGTGTGCTTCTCTCCCAACAGCTTCAGAGGTGCGAGCTCACAACGTCAAGTAGTATGCAGGGTGCCTGACCAGATTGCACTGTGAGTGTGGTGAGTGCAGATGCATCTTCCAATCTATAGTTATATAAGCAAGAAAGAGTAAACCATTAACTGCCATTAGGTATATACAGTTGTGATTGTATTGCAAAGAATGGGGTTGTAGACCTGGACTGCAATAAGTGACTACTGCCAAATGTACTGCAATAAGCAGGAAAGAGTAAAGCATTAACCTTGATAAATTAAATGAAATAAAGTTTCTATTGCAATAACTGTGGAATTATAGCTGCATTGCAACACCTGCATTACATTAACTGTCGTTCAATCAAAACTCAACTATACCAGTAAATGCATGAAGGTATCTGTAATAAACTGCTGTACAATACTTGTGGAATGAGAGCTGATATTTCAACCCAGTAACAATATAAGGTGTACACCTGCATTTTATTTAGCAATGTATAGGTTACCTAGTATCTGTGCCATGATTGCATTTCATGCAGGTGTGTCCAACTGTCACTGCAGTATATTATAACACTGTAGTAGTAGTAGTAGTAGTAGTAGTAGTAGTAGTAGTAGTAGTAGTAGTAGTACCAAGTCATACACTGTTTCCAGGTGAGCTCTATGAAGAAATCGCTTAGTAAGATATCAGCAGTGACTCTGTACCTCAGTTTGTTACATGCTGTGTACAAAGTGCATTTTACTACACACAGACCAGGGTTCGAATAACAAGTTTCATGTACTAATAACTATTACTGAATCAGATATGTTATGATGACAGATATTCTCTCCACAGGGACTACTGGTAAATGGGTGAGGTAGCCCATATTATGTGTAAATAAGTGTTTGTTCAGATGTCCCAGACTGTTAAAATCATTGTCATGAATGTGCTATTTATGCATGCAATAAAGGAAACGGGTTCAATAATAACAAAATATAATAAAAGAAATAAAATGTGTAATTACAGATTTCATTCTCTCCACAGGGACACAAGTAAATGGGTGAGATAGCATAGTATGTGTAAACAATTGTTTGTTCAGATGTTGCAGACTGTTAAAATCATAATCATGAATGTACTATTTATGCAAACAATAAAAGAAACAGGGTCAATATTAACAAAATAAAATAAATAAAATGTGCAATTGCAGATATTATTCTCTCTGCAGGGACACAGGTAAATGGATGAGCTAGCTCATAGCATGTGTAAATAATTATTTATTCAGATGTCACAGACTGCTAAAATAATTTATCATGAATGTGCTATTTATGCATACAATAAAGTAAACAGGTTCAGTAATAACACAGTATAATAAAATAAAATGTGTAATCAAGGTGTGGATGTATTCCTGGAGTGTCTTGTAAAGGTTGATGCACTCAATTGCTACATGTGGTGCACATGTCCCCTGGAGTCACTGCTATTAGGTATGATCCCCATGCCTGCCAAGCAAGGCATGATAGTTGTGTACTCTCTGTAGTGTATGCATGCATGCCTCTCAAGTGCTACACTGCCATGGAATGTAATTACTGTTGTGTAATCCCTCTGTCACAGATGTATCATCAACATGATTATATGTCAATATCAAACTAACAGTACATTAGCCCACAGTACTCCTTGGTAGTTGTATAGGTCTACTTGATGTGCAAGTGTTCTTTGTAGTTGTGTACCTGCAAGTGTTACTGCTTGGCCCATAGTGTCCCATGCGGATAGCTTGAGATTTATGTATGTGCTACAGCAGCTGTAGGGCACATTTACACATAATGAAAGGACAGGTGTGCAGAGTGGATAGCATTACTGTTGTCAACTATATAGCCCATGGTGGTATTTATGGACTGTATTCTCTCTCTTCCCACCCTTTATCTTCATATATTTATTATTGTTATATATTGGTTATAGTTTACTATTAACATATGTTATTCCATAAACTTTATTTTGGGCATGTGTTTTATTAATGTTATGTATTACTATGATTGCATATTAACATATCTTGTTGAATTACCTATTCTGCTGGCCTTATGCTGTAACTGTTACAGGCATGCTGTTAATATACTGACTATTCTGTTACTTATTGTTGTGTTTCACATAATATGCATTTAACTGTAATGGGGTTATTTACAATGTTCCAACATGCTGGTATTACTAACAATTTTGTTCATAGCTCACCTCTGTTTATTGCTTTATCTCCATACACAGAGCATGTCTGGGTAGGCTGGTTCCTGGTGATCTGCTTATCCTAACTTAGCCAGCCCATGGCACTGGGTACCAGCTGGTCTGGGGTCCAAGCCGGTGGTGACCCTTTAGCTGGCCCTGCACCACATTTGGGTGGAACTGCCTCAGGGGATGGGGCCCATCCCCCTGAGAGTGGGAGCAGAGGGGGGTTATCACCCAGGATCAACTACCTCCATGGTGTGCAGGATTGTTCATAGGAGCTATGAACATTGCCTGCACCAGATTGAGGGCAGACTGGACAAACTGGTGGGGCCTGAGGACCCCGGTGCCCTTCCTCCAGCGCAGCCACATTTGGGGGTAGTGAAGGAGCAGTATTGACTGCCCATGGATGGGGATCTCAGTCATGCTGCTGCCACTTGGAGCCACATGAACCTTTGATTCCACAGCACCCTGCCCATCCAAGGTGTTTACCCTTCTCATGTGTCACACACTGCCCCTGTATGCTGTCATATCTGTCTGCAAATGTAACCTCTCCTACCCAACTTACCTCCCCTTGCATACCTACATCCCTTCCCCAATACTCCCCTCTCTCCTTAAAAAAAATGGGCACTTGTCCCACAAAAAAATATTGCCCAATACATAGCTCTCCATTTTGTACATGTATCCACTGGATGCAAAGAATTAGGTCCGATTGGCTTGACAACACATTTCTGTTGTCCTCGCCCCTCTCTCTGGGGTTGGAGGGTCCAAATCCATGTACAAGATTTGTAAAAATGCACAGCTGTTGATGTGCAAGAAATGTAGAGCTATGGTCATTTCCTACACCCATCCTGCACATCCCTACCTGCCTTTCAGCATTTTTCCCTCTGCTTGCCCCCCATTTCACCACTTTTGTATCACCCCTATTTCTTTTCTTTTTTTTTTATTTTTTGTGCTGGTAATTTTTTGTGTTGGTTTGGGCAGAGCTAAGTCCCGCACAGTGCAAAGCTGAGCAAACCTGCTTAAATATGCTTAAAAGTGCCTTAATGATCTTATGTAGTTCTCACAGTGTTAGGCATATCATCAAAATAATTACCCTAGCTCCATCTCAAGCCCAGGCCTCTGTCAACTACAACAGAATACATTAGCCCACTAGGCTACTCAGCTCTGAATTTAAATAGGTGTTTCCAGAAACATATACTGATTGCCACTGACAGCCTGCAAGTACATCTAATGGGAAAAATGGCAGTGTACTTGGGACTGTGATGCAAACACTACAGCAGTACACAGCCAAAAAATAATAATGGATGTACTTGAGGCCTGGGATAGCAGGTATACCTGTCAACTGTAAAGTCTGTTGTAGAATGTCCACAGTTTTACGCCCCATGCTTGGCCCAGTTTTCATGAAAACGTATGTTTCTGGCAAAACAGTGACAAGTCATTGAAGACTGAGGTTAAGAAATCATGACAGACATTTGAGACTCACACTTCATACCCTTCAGAAAACACATGCTAATGCAAATCCTGTTATTATATCAACATTCTACATTTGTAAGAGCAATATGTAAAGATTATCCCTAGTTTTGGGCCTTTGTCCCACTTGTATGTATGACTTTGTCCAAAGTTCTTGCTCTAACAGGTTGACAGATATGATAGCAGGTTACTGTCTCCTTTCATCAGAAACATCTTTAAACACACCTGCTAAGGCAGCAATGGCAAAGTACATATGTCTGTAACTGGGATCCTACTGCACAACAACTGCCTTTGAAAGCCATGCTCATAATGATGGATGCAAATATGTGTCACAGACTGTATGCATGCACATACATGTTGCAAATACACTTGCTGCAGCATTCAGTCAGTATCTCAGTCTGTTAAATGTCTTGTATGCAGTACACTTTGCCACCCACAGACCTGGGTTCGAATCCAGTGTGTTGTACTTCAATTACATTCTTGTGAATACAGCAAATAACAACTGAGTCATGCAATTTTAACCCACACAGGTTTCTGGTACTGAATTAACTGCTACTCATGTTTGCAAGTCAGTGTCCTGTATCTAGGGACACACTGTACATATTTGTGTAACCTAACTATATGTCTCCTACTACTCTGTGATTGGCACAGTTATATAAGAAATCCCTCGATTGAACTGTAAAGGGTACCCTCACCCTGGCTCTGCTGTAATGACAGAGCTGAAACTGCTACCTCAGTTACATGTACAACATGCTGTCCTCCAACATGTTCGGACTCCCCCCATGTGTCCTAGGCTGCCACAGTAGTTGCAGCCTGGAACATATGCAACTGTTTGTTAAGCTACTTGCTACAGACCTACCATATCTTACACCCCAAGAACAAGGAATCCAGACAAAACCATACATAAGGGGGGGGCAAAGGTCCAGCGACAGGGAATTGTTTCACAGTTTGCCCCTACAAAGATAGTGAGCTGATAGAATAGCAGCTACTGCATCAGCATGCATATTCTCCCGGGTATGATGTCTGGCACTCACATGTCTCTCCCCCCTTACTGACCTCAACCCACAATGTTTAACACTGAACTGCCAGATAATTACAATGTCATGGGGCAATGGCTAAACATAGCATGCAAAACTGTTGACATACCTCATAAATCTCAACAGTGGACAGTATTTCTACCGACCCACTGCAATGCTGTAGTCTCCAGACCTCTGTAATGTCCATCTCAAAGACTAGGAAAAGGGCCAAGAGTTACATGAAGGCCTTAAATATTGTATTGTGGATCCATGTCATTGGCTAATGAAAGGGCAACCCAGCTGTTTTGGATGCAATTAACAAGTCTGAGCCACAGATTGGTGCACAGGCAATGACCTGTTAATGGCATTATCTACAAAAGGGAATCAACTGCCTATGGGAAACAAGTCTGCATTTTTCTGTACCAAGACAGCGTATGATTTAGCAAGCTTTTTCTTGAGGATTTGTTCACAAAAGGATTACGTCACTCTGCCAGGTATGTAATACATGTCCCCATATAATGGGATGCAGATGGGAGGATGGAGGTATGGGGAGGTGGGATTACAACAGTAGACCTGCAGTACATCTATGGGTATGACACATTGGTGATACTCTGCTGTCCAACAGCTACAGGCATGCCTCTCAACTGTGCCTGCTTTGTATCAAATTACAGCTGTGGCCCTCTTACTCCCTCCTACAATGGTCGGCTTCTGTACGAAAGGTAGTGGATTATAAGTTAGACATATTGACAGTAAGTAAAGGCTGACATAGCTGTAATATCACATGATGTACTGTTATTCAGCTCCTCTCAGTCTATGAATGTCACACAGGAATAGGTCAGACATTGTAAAGGTGTCCCTGACTGTCCCTGGTGTACTCTGGCTAGGTCACTGTTTTGTTGACATCCATACCTCATCACTTGAAAGCTATGGCTAACATATCTGGCAACCCCCTACAGCAGGAATCCAGGTCATAGCCATTATTAGTGGGGGACACAGGCCCAACCTCGGCGACAGAGTCCACATATTGTCCATACAAAGTAATACTATGAATAGACTAACAGATATTACTGTAACATATGTGTATTCTGAGGGTTCTGCAGATTTCCTGTATTTTGACAACAACCATCAATTACTGGCCAACCATTTCCCAGACATCCACATGTTTGTGCCAAAAGGACCACATATATAAGACACACGTACACATTACACAAACATCTGTGTAGTGGAGAGGTATGATGCCTACAAGGAAGATATACTACAGCAAGTTTGCATTGCTGTCGGTCACTAAGGCACATTGGTGTTGCTGGACTGTCCCCATATAGTTGTAACTGGACTGTCCCCATATAGTTGTAATAACACACATCTATTTGTCTGACAGTGGCTGTATGACATAGTAGTGGGACTTTGCCAATAGTGGATACACCACAGTAGATGGCACACAGGGACATAACTGGTATTGCTACTATGTTGGTGATGGCCACATACATAGTGTGTTGATAGACTGTGGGGTATGACATGGGAGGTAGCAGTGGATAGTGAAGACCATTTTGGTTGTGGAGGGGCTGTACATAGTGGATGTCAATGTATCTGGTCCTATGATATGTTCCCCTCTTGCTGTCTTTCAGGAAGGATGTATCAAAGGAGGCAGCCACCATTTTCAGCCACTAAAAATAATGATATCCTGAATGGCTTCAGATTGCATCATAACATTCTGCTGTCCAGGGGTCACCAGCATCATGAAAATCATACAGCGCTGTGGTCTGACCTCATCACGGCAGTCAACCAAATAGGCCAAAAGGACAGGACCTATGAGCAGGTATGACACCGGGCCACAGATATGGTCAATGCTGCATGGCAAAGGGCAGCTGCTGTGGCTGGCTAGGGACTGTGCTGCCACCAGTGGAGGGCCTGCAGCAGATCAACCACTGTTGGCTACAGAGAAATTCCTGGTGAACCTGGGACTGACCACTAGCTCACAAGCATCAATCACTCCATACATCTTGGAGGTGGGTGCCACAGCATCCACATCAGAGGAGGGTCTATATTATAACATCGAAGTTGCAAAACTTTGAATGTTATAATACCAGCACCACTACAGCAAAGGCTGAAAATAGCGAAGCTGCAGAATATCGAATTCTTACCTAAGGCAAGATTTTGGTGGGCCGTTCTGTGGCTTTGCTATTTCCTCCACTGTGGTGGGATAGTTACGGACCTTAGGGTGAGGGTGCGGGTTAAGATAAGTGGATAGGTAGGAATGTATGGTTTAGTGTAGGGTTAGAAGTAGGGTTTTGTTATGTGTGTGTGTGTGTGTGTGTGTGTGTGTGTGTGTGTGTGTGTGTGTGTGTGTGTGTGTGTGTGTGTATTAATTAGTTTGTTTGTGTATAGTTTCTTAGGGTAAGTGTGTGATAGTTACGGACCTTAGGGTTAGGGTGCGGGTTAAGGTTAGTGGATAGATAGGAATGTATTTACGGTTTAGTGTAGGGTTAGAAGTAGGGTTTTGTTAAGTGTATGTGTGTGCATTATTTAGTTTGTTTATGTATAGCTCCTTAGGGTAAGTGTGCAATAGTTACGGACCTTAGGTTTAAGGTGCAGGTTAAGGTTAGTGGATAGATAGGAATGTATGTACGGTTTAGTGTAGGATTAGAAGTAGGGTTTTGTTAAGTGTATGCGTGTGGATTATTTATTTTGGTGTGCTTGTGTTGTGTGTATGTTTCTCGGAACAGCAATTTTTTTTCCTGGGAAAAAATTCGCTATTCTGAGTGCTCGATGTTATCACATTTCGAAATTCCAAGTTTGAGCTTATGGTGTTCGATATTTTGGAATTTTGATTATGTGATATAGACACTTAGAGGAGCATCCAGGTAAGCTTCCTGTGTTCATCACTGTAATACTGTATCACTCATTGTGGCAGCCTCTGCATACCAGTACACGCATGTCAGGTCTATCTGCATTGTGGGGTTCCGGTTTTAACGCACAGTTGTGCACACATATGCAGAATGTCAGCAGTGTTGGCAGTATCACAGCTACTGTACATGTGGATATACACACATATTACCCTGTAACAATGCCACAATTGGTTTTGCTGACAATACCTCTGCCTCACATTTCCACAGGTCTGTCAGGTGTAGCTGGAGTCCAAGGTCCTATACCTGGTA